>NC_067477.1:46624615-46754615 GCF_947179515.1 Apodemus sylvaticus
GGATGGTGCTGGATGGCACTGACAGACCTCGCCGTTCTTAACTGGCCATCATTTGTTGTGACTTCATAGAGAGATTCACCAAAAAAACTTTTGGGTGTTCTGGTGGCTTCTTGCAGTTCCCTTGGACTTGGGTGGATTGGCAGAGTGAAATGAAAGTTTCTAGCTTATGTCATCTGATTCGGGCCTCGTTCTCGAGCCCCGAGAGACCACCTCGGAGCCAACTCCGATGCAATCGCATTAGGATCTCTATGCAAGCTCGCGCTTGGGCCACACTTCTGTCTCTGACACAGCAGAATGCGAGGACGAAGCCTGAGCTCTCAGTGGGACACAGTTTTACAGGAAGTAACAAGCGAGTATGGTTCCTCGCCTGGCTGACTGGGGGTGTGGGTAGCTGTTAGGGAATTTTGTTGCCCTTTAAAATAAGTGACTGGTGCTGGGAGCCAAACCATAAACCTAACTTCTGCTTTCCTCCTGATTGGAGGTTGTTAGGAAATGAAGTGCCAGGGGCAGCCTTGTAACCTGGAGGTGCTGGTTTGTTGGGGAGGAACCTGGAAACTGGCGCTAGAGAACTCCACCTTAGGTCAGGTTCTCTAAGATGGAGTCTGAACCCGAGATCTGATCTCTCAGGACAGACTCATGAAGCAAAAGCCATGGGAAGACATGTGGTGTCTGGAGGGAGTGTAAAAGGACTCAGTGGACCGTGAAGGGGCTTACATAGCTAGCTCTGGAACACTTCATTGGTTTCTAGTCTGTCTTCACTGATCTTCACTTTGTTGATAGAGGCACAGCAGAGAACATCTCTTGGCATCCCTGCTGACTCGTGCCAATTCAGCAGAGACTGGCTGTTTCTACTGGGTCATGACACTGCTGCTGATTTGTGTTTGCTATTCTGACACTACTGAACTGGACTGCCGGTATCCTGACAATTGGAGACTGAAATCTCCCTAAGGAACTACTTCTGAATAGCATACAGCAGAGCCTCTCGGCTTCTTCTGGATTGAGCTGCTGCTGCTGGTTCATGTGAATCAAACTGCTGATACCCTGACAACACAGACTGGATGTGCTCCAAAAACCTATTTCTAAACCGATCCACATCCTAATAACCTTTCTTTTCCACTACCTCTCGTGGGCAGTGGGCTAGAAGGAAGTTTAGTTCAAGCATTAAAGAACCCTTATTAAAAGTAGGGTTTGAAAAATTAAAGCCTACAACCAGCCGTCCAGTTCAGTACCGTCAGGATACCAAACACGAATCAGGATTGACAGCATGATCCAGGCCTCTGACAAATCAGCAGGAGTCAGCTCAGTGGGAGCAACTAGAACCAGTTGGGACACCAGGAGAAGCTCTCTGCCTCTCTTTCTCTCTCTCTCAATCTCTCTCTCTCTCTCTCTCTCTCTCTCTCTCTCTCTCTCTCTCTCTGTTTTGTTGTTGTTGTTGTTTTGGATTTGGTTTTTTCAAGACAGGGTTTCTCTGTATAGCCCTGGCTGTCCTGGAACTCACTCTGTAGACCAGGCTGGCCTCGAACTCAGAAATCCGCCTGCCTCTGCCTCCCAGAGTGCTGGGATTACAGGCATGCACCACCACCGCCCGGCTCTGCCTGTCTCTTTAAATGAAATGAAGATCAGCGAAGACTCAAGACTGAAGAAGCTTTGCAAGACTAGCTATGCAAGTGCCCATCGCTATCCATTGAGTCCAATTTGTACTCTCTCCAAACATCACGTGTCCTCCCATAAGTTTTGCCTTAGCAAAACACCAAGTGAGTCTACCTCACTTGACACAATCAGAACCTTCCACTTCCACTCTGTCTCTAGGATCTGGAGCAAGGAAAGGATGAAGGGGATGGATACTGCGCTGGTTTGTTTTATTGTTAAGTTGACACAACTGGAGTCATGTGTGAAGAAGGAATGTCAGTTGAGATCGGCTTGCGGGCACATCGGGGAGGGATTCTTTTGATGGCTGATTAATGTGGAGAGGCTCAGCGAGCACACTGTGGGCAGCACCATCTCTTAGCAAGTTAGCCTGGGCTGGGAGTTGGAAGATGGGGAGGGGTGCCGAGCAATGCTGTCCTCTGGGCACGACGAAGCCGCTGCACCCATGAATGTGTAGCAGCCATGGTCACCAGTATAAGCTTCGGATAAGATCAGGCTGGTTAAAACATCCAGCATAGCCTGGGGAAGGCTCCTGGGGCCACACCCCTGGCTGAGGCAGTTGATTGCTGATGGGGGGAGATAGGGAGGTGGGGAGGTGGGAGGATTCATTTCAGTTCTTTTTGTCCCATGGGATGATTCCACACCCAGTCCCATATGGGCAGCACTAACTGGACTCAGTCATCTGAAAACAAGCAAACAAATAAGTAAGCAAATAAGTAAATAAATAAAGGGAGGGGCTTGGAGAGATGGCTCGGCGGTTAAGAGCCCTGACTGCTCTTCCAAAGGTCCTGAGTTCAATCCCAGTAACCACTTGGAGGCTCACAACCATCCGTAATGAGATCCAACACCCTCTTCTGGAATGTCTGAAGATAGCTACAGTGTTCTCACATACATGAAATAAATACATAAATAAATGGAGATGTTGTCTTAGTTAGGGTTACCATTGTTTTGCCAACCGTAATCAAACCATCACCTTCCACCCCCTGGCCCTGATTGGCTTACTCAAACACATGGCTCTATGGGAGCTTACCTCGCCATAGTATCATGCAAAAATATATTTTGTCCAACTTCAAAGGTCCCATAGTCTACAACAGTCTCAACAATATTTTAAAGGTCCAAAGCCCAAAGATTCTTTCAAGATTCATGCAATCTCCTAACTGTAATCCCCTATGTAATCAAAACAAGAAAGCAGATCACATATCTCTAACATCACAGGGCACACTTTACTATTCCAAAACATCACAGTGAGGAAATACTGGATCAAAGCAAGACCAAAAGCCAGCTGGTGGAACTTTAAACTCACCATGTCCATGTTTATGTCAAAGTACTCTTCAGATCTACAATTCCCTTCATCTTTGTTGACAGCAACAAACTTCCCCCTCTCGGGTTGGTTTCTCCGTCAGCAGCTTTCCTCAGCGAGTATCCCATTGCTCTGACATCTCGAACATTTTGGGGTCTCCAAAGCAACGTCAACCTTACAGCTTCTTGCTCCAGTGTCTGGAATCCACACGGAGTCTTCTGGGCTCCTCCAAAGGGTTTGGGTTATTTTATCCAGTTCTGCTCTCTGTAGCATTCTAGGGTCTGGTTGACTCCGCTCCACTGCTTCTGCTGTTCTTGGTGGTTATCCCTTGGTCCTGGCATCTCTAATACGCTGGGGTCTTCCACTGCAACTAGGCTTCACCAATCACCTCTCATAGGCTCTCTTCATGGTGCCAAGCCTCAACTTCTTTACAATGACCCCTTCAATCCTGGGCCATCAGTTGCAACTGAGTCTGTACCTTCACCAATGGCCTTTCCTGGCCTCTCACAGTGCCAAGCCTCAGCAGCTCTCCATGACCCCTTCATGCCTTCAAAACCAGTACCACCTGGGTGACTCTTACACATTATCAATTCCAGTTGCAGCACAAGGCACGATATTGTGTATCTTTGGAACACAGCTTTATTGTGCTCTAGAAAACACTTCCCAGAAGATTTCACCTCAGTGATCTGGTCTTCTTTTTTTGTTTGTTTGGTTTTCTGTGGTTTTTTGGATTTGGTTTTTTCGAGACAGGGTTTCTCTGTATAGCCCTGGCTGTCCTGGAACTCACTTTGTAGACCAGGCTGGCCTCGAACTCAGAAATCTGCCTACCTCTGCCTCCCAGAGTGCTGGGATTACAGGTGTGTGCCACCACCACCCGGCCTCTGGTCTTCTTTTAATCACCGCTAATTTCTTAGCTCCAGATAACCAACATCAATTGTCCCAGTACTCCCTAGTATTATTTACTCTAAAGCCAGAACCACATGGCTGAAGCTGCTGAGTTCTGCTGCTTGCTGGAGCTAGAATTCGGCCTCCTTGTTCTATTACAGTATCACCAGCTTTCTGTTTTCCAACTCATTCACTGCCTAAGCTTAGCTGTCCTGAAACTTGGGCTGTAGATTAAACTCTGAGATCTCCATGCCTCTGTCTCCTGGGTTCAGGGATCAAAAGCATGTAACACTACTCCAGGACATAAGCTTTTCTTTACCTGGAAATCTCTCCGTACTAGGCTGGCCTTGAACTCAGAGATCTCCTTGCCTGTCTCCTTGGACAGAAGGAATATACCACTGTGACTGGGCCTAAACTTTCCATGGCCACTATTCCTCAAGATCCATATCAAAAGGGTGTGTCATCCCACATCAAGATCCTAATCAAAAGTCAGTGTCTTCCAGAGTCAAGATCTGGATCATAGGTATGCCGTCCTTTCTGGATTACAGTTCATTTCAAATTAAAAGTCCAATGGACTTTTAATAGGCCCTTTAAGCCCCACTTAAACATTCCACTGCTTTCCAAATCCAAAGTCCCCAAATCCCCATTCTTCCAAACAAAAGCATGGTCAGGCCTATCATAGCAATACCCCACTCCTGGTATCAACTTCTGTCTTAGTTAGGATTTCCATTGCTGTGAAGAGACACCATGACCAAGGCAACTCTTATAAAGGAAAACATTTGATTGAGGCTGGCTTACAGGTCCAGAGGTTCTGTCCATGGTCATCATGGCAGGAAGCATGGCAGCATCCAGGCAGACAAGGTGCTGGAGAAGGAGCTGAGCGTCCTACATCTTGATCTGAAAGCAGTCAGGAGAAAGATCTCAAGGCAGATCTTCCAGGCAGCTAGGAGATGGATGTCAAAGCCAAGCCCACAGTGACACACTTCCTCCAACAGGACCACACTACTTCCAGGGAGGCCACTCTTCCTGGCTACTCTCTGGGACAAGCATATTTGAACCATCACATTCCTTTTTGTTGCTGGTGTATTGAAAGACAATGTTTAATGCAGCACAGGCTGCCCTGGAGCTTTCTATGTAGCCCAGGTTAGCCTCTAACTCCTAATTCTCCTGTTTCAGCCTCAAAATTGGAATTACAGGCTTCTCAGGATTATGAAGATGACTCCACTTCCTTTTTAAATTTTTTTTTCAAGACAGGGTTTCTCTGTGTAGGCCTGGCTGTCCTGGAACTCACTCTGTAGACCAGGCTGGCCTCGAACTCAGAACTCCACCTGCTCTGCCTCCCAAGTGCTGGGATTACAGGTGTGTGCCACCATGCCTGGCTCCTTTTTAAATTTTTAAAAAAGGTTTATTTATTTTTATTTTATGTGCATTGGCTTTTGCCTGCATGTATGTCTATGTGAGGGTGTCAGATCCCCTGGAGTTGGAGTTACAACAGTTGTGAGCTGCCAGTTGTGGCTTGAGTTTTAGTTAATTCCAATTCCAAATGTAGTAAAGTTGACAACCAAGAATAGCCACCACACCATGGCTTTTGAGTAAGGCCAGTGTTACAGTCTGAATAAGCATGGTCCCCAGAGGCTCCCCCATCCGTTGCCATATTTGAGTGCTTAGTTATCAGGCATTACTTAGACGATTAGGAGGTGTGGCCTTGTTGGAGGAAATGTGTCACTGGGGGGTGGGCTTTCAGAAGCCCAAGCCAGGTCCAGGGACTCGTTCTTTTCCTGCTGCCTGTGTATCCGGATGTAGAGCCCTCAGCTCCTTCTCCAGTGCCTTGTCCGCCTGTGTGCCACCATGCTTCCCACTATAACAATGGACTAAACCTCTGAAACTGTCAGCAAGCCACAAGCAAATGCTTTCTTTTGTAAGAGTAGGCTGGATAGTTTTATATAAAGTCGACACTAGCTAAAGTCATCTGAGAGGAGGGAACCTCAGTTAAGAAAATGCTTCCATATGGTCAGGCTGTAGGCAAGTTTGTGAGGCATTTTCTTAATTAGGGATTGATGGGGAACCCCCAAGCCGATGTAAATGATGCCTTCCGTGAGCTGGTGGTCCTGGGTTCTATAAGAAAGGAGCCTGAGCAAACCATGAGGAGCAAGCCAGTAAGCAGCACCCCTCCCTCCATGGCCGCTGCATCAGCTCCTGCCTCCAGGCTCCTGCCCTGTGTGAGTCCCCGCCCTTGCTGCTTTTGATAGTGAATTTGAAGGATTCTAGCAGGCCTGATCATGGCAAACATGGTGTCCACAGGCTCTGCTTTCTATCTTTCTTCCCCTTTTAGCCACCAAAGTCTATTCCCTTATTTGTCCACTGATTTATTCCTGAGACTGATCGCCAAGGTCTGCTATCAAAACACCAAGGTTCAGCATTCAAAATTCGTTATTTTGACTTACCTAATTAACCCACCCAATCAGAACTATCCCACTCCTCTCAGCTCATTACAACACAGACCTTCCCTTTTTCCCTTTTAACATAAACAGCTACAAAAAAAAATTGTGTCTGTCCGATTCCTATTCAGACACCATTATCTCTTTGCCTTGCTTAATAAAGCAACCTCTTTGCCTTCAGTTCGTGGTTGGAAACTGGTGTTTGGGTATGGTCTGTGCCTAACCTGGGGTCTGAAGGGGATACCCCGAGGTTCTTGGGTCCTTTCAGAACTGTTCTATGGAACTGTGAGTGAAATAAACCCTTTCCTCCCTGTAACGTGACTTTCACAGACCGGCCAGAGGCTTAAATAAAGACACAGAGACTCACGTATGTTAAAGCTTAGGCCTTGAGCTGGCGCTCTGTCCCAGCTGCTCTAAAGTCGACCAATTCTGGCTTCTGTCCTGCCAGGTGGCCAGGTCCACCTCTGGGCTTGCCCTGAGTTATCCATCCACCTCCGACCTGCAGGCTGAATTTCCTGCTTCTGATTTCTTCTCCTGGGGACTTTCTTTCTGTGTGGAAGTTCACCTTCCATTTCCTGCTCAGCTATTGGCTGCCAGATCTTTATTAAACCCAACCAGCAAGTGAGGAGGAATGAATGTTTACAAAATAAGAGGCTGAAGCTGGGGGGGGGTGGGGGGCACACCTTTAATCCCAGCACTTGGGAGGCGGGTGGATTTCTGAGTTGGAGGCCAGCCTGGTCTACAGAGTGAGTTCCAGGACAGCCAGGGTTATACAGAGAAACCCTGTGTGAAAAAACAAAAACAAATAAAAACAAACAAACAAAAAAAAAAAAAACAAAATACAAGGCTGGTGATGGGCCACAGGCATAGCAGTACCGAGATCTGGCCAGTACTCAGCTCTTTGCCCAGTTCACAGTCAGCCACTGAATATTCAGAGGTGACCTTCACATGATGTGCAAAAAGTGACCCCAACTTCTCTCCAACTTGCTTTTGGTCACGGTGCTTTATTACCGCAACAGAAATCTAACTAATCCAAGTTGCCTGGGTCATAATGTCTCTTCGTAGTAATAGAACACTATCTAAGATACCCGGCATGTACAGCGATGGACGGCAACAAACATCTATGTGATTACAAAAGAAAAAGGAAAACGACAAGGGAGGAGTAGTTTCAGATAAAAACTTATAAGGCCCACAGAAACTTTCTTAGGCCTCGACCATTAGCCAAAAGAAAAGTGGCAATTCTTAAGGTGGCTCATGGTCCTGGCTTTTCAGATGACTGCCCCAATTTTTTGTTTATTTTAACATGGACTCTGGTACTAGACCCCAGGTCTTACTGTTTGGAAAGCAAGCACTTGATTGAGCCACTTCTCCAGCCCCCTCACTACCTTCTCAATCTGTTTGGATTCTTAGATTGTTTTTAGTATATAACTATCTCTTGTTTCTAATACTGAGCAATTCTCCTGCCTCAGACTCACCAGTTCTTGGGATTATAGAGTGAGCCATCATGCCCTGGTAAATATTTCATCTCATTAAATTAATTGATTCTCAGGTCTGATGAACAAGCTGGCTGCATCACTTATTCAAAGAAAGACTATCTTATGCCGGGCAGTGGCAGTGGTGGCGCACGCCTTTAATCCCAGCACTTGGGAGGCAGAGGCAGGTGGATTTCTGAGATTGAGGGCAGTCTGGTCTACAGAGTGATTTCCAGGACAGCCAGGGCTACACAGAGAAACCCTGTCTCAAACAAAAACAAAACAAAAAACAAAAAAAAGGAACTTGCACCTGAAGTAAATGTCTTTCTCTTTTTTAAAACTGTATTACTAATTAAAATTTAATATGTCTATAGGAACTTGGAATATTGTTAAGAGTTTTTGTTGTTCTTTTTTAAAGCAATTTTTAAAAATTTATTTGTTATTTTTATTTATTGCTCTGCATCTATATTTGTGCACCAAATGCATGCAGTGCCTGTGAAGTCCAGAAGAGGGCACCAGATCCTCTTGGAACTGGAGTTACAGGTGCTTGTTAGCTGCCCTCTGGTGGTGGGGGTGCTGGGATTTGAACATGAGACATGTGCAGGAGCAGTGTGCACTTTGAACTACTGAGCCATCTCTCCAACCTACTTGCTGTTCTTAAAGGTGACCAGAGTTCAGATCCCAGCACCTATATCTAGCGGCTCACAGCTGTTCATAATGCCAGCTCCAGCGGACTCCACGTCCTCTTCTGACCTCCTTGGGTACCTGCGTGTGTTTGTATATACCCACTTAGAAACATGGTCATAGTTTAAAAATAAATCAGGACCAGAGTTGTGCCCCACCTTAAAACGTTTAACAGCTTCCTTAGTAGTAGCCAAGTGGCATTGCACCTTAAGTCTGTAATTCCAGTTCTCAGGAGTTAGGAGGATTGTTCAAAGTTCCAGAACAGGCTACACAGCTGGACCCTGGGAGTTGGGGTGGGGGTGGGGGTGGGGAAGATATCTTATAATGATAAAATGGCTGATTCATTTGGAAGGTCTAACAATTATGCGTGTGTATATATACAAGTAACAAATGTGATGGGCTGGAGAGATGGCTCAGCGGTTAAGAACACTGACTGCTCTTCCAGAGGTCCTCAGTTCAATTCCCAGCAACCACATGGTGGCTCACAACCATCTGTAATGGGATCTGATGCCCTCTTCTGGTGTGTCTGAAGACAGCTGCCATGTACTCATATAAATCTCATATAAATAAAGCAAGTAACAAATGTGCGTGAGGCAAAACAACAACAAAAAGACAGACTTGAAAGAAGCTTAATTCCACAGTAATCACTAATGTGTTTTGTTTTTCACAGTCCTGTCTGTGGCAAGGAGATGCCGACTGCTTAAGAAAGTTGCTGGTCAGCCGGGCGGTGGTGACGCACGCCCGTAATGCCAGCACTCTGGGAGGCAGAGGCAGGCAGATTTCTGAGTTGGAGGCCAGCCTGGTCTACAGAGTGAGTTCCAGGACAGCCAGGGCTATACAGAGAAACCCTGTCTCGAAAAAACCAAATCAAAAAAACAAAAACAAAAAAAGAATGTTGCTGGTCACTTTTCTGACATTTGGCCAAGATCAAGTATAAAATGATGCCTTAGAGGATGTAATAAGGTTGCTTATTCCAAGCTACAAGAGTGACAGCTGCCCTGAAACAACTCAAGGTGTTGTGGATAGCATGTCCCATCTTTAAAGAGCCGCTGCACTCTTTAAAGCCAACAAGGTCCTAAACCGAGATCCTTGACAAACACCTTCCTGGGAGTTTAGATAGCAAAGCTCGGCAGAGGGAGGCTCTTATCTCTGATCATTCAGAGACCCGATTAGCGATTAGCAATGCAAGCAAGAGGTGTTTGCCAGCTATCGGGTAGGGTTGTTAGGTGACAACCAGTTTGAAAGTAAGCAGATAAACATCACCTTCAATCCCTGACTTCTCAGGCCAGGCAAGAAGATCAGGAGTTCAAGGTTATCTTCGTTGACCCTAGGCTACTGAAGGCCCTCAAAAAATAAAACAAACAAAAAAGTTTTTCTTAGTTAAAAAAAACAAAACAAAACTTTGCTTCACACAGGCTCTTCCTAAATTTCTTCTCTGTTCCAATCTCAGCTCTCCCACCCCCCACGCCCCAGCCCCAGTGAAATCCTCTCCAGGAGGCTGCAGCTCTGCCCTGGCCTCCTCTCCCGCTGCCTGGGGACAAATGAGGAAGGTTGAAGGAGTCAGGACCTGTGAGCCTTTTGTGTGCTGTCTGTCTGTCTGCATTTATACACATTTTGACTGTTTATTAATCATAAAAGCACATTTGCTTGCTAATAAGATGCTTGTGCTTGTAGCACAATATGCAAAAACAATTTTTTTATTATTATTATTTTTTTTTTTTTTGAGGCAGGGTTTCTCTGTATAGCCCTGGCTGTCCTGGAGACCAGGCTGGCCTCAAACTCAGAAATCCTCCTACCTCTGAATTAATTTTTTAGCCTGTTTTTTGTTTTGGTGTTTTGTTTCTTTTTTGTTGTTTGTTTGTTTGTCTTTCCAGAGTTTCTCTGTGTAGTGCTGGCTGTCCTGGAACTCACTCTGTAGACCAGGCTGGCCTGGAACTCACAGAGATCTGCCTGCCTCTGCCTCCCAAATGCTGGAATTACAGGTGTGCACCACCACTGCCTGGCATCTTGCCCAGTCCTTACAGAGCCCCCATGGGAACCCCACTTTCTGTCTCTGCTTCCTGAATGGTGAGATCAAAGGCATGCACTGCCACACTGGCTCAGTGAAGGAAGCTTTCATTCCTTTGCGGGAATCTTGGCTTACATTTCTTCTTAGACTGAATCATTGAGATGGCTCAGCAGGTTAAGATGCCAGATGGCCTGAGTTTATCATTTCAACCCACATGGCGGAGGAGGGAGAGAATCAATTTCTGCAAGTTGTCCTCTGACTTCCACAAGTGCACACACCCAGACACACACATACATAGAGTAAAAAAAAAATGTGTCTCTAGGGGAATTTTCTCTCTTTAAAATTAAGTTTACTTTTAATTTAGATATAATTACATTATCTCCCCAATCACTTTTATTCTTATTCCCCTGGCACTCTCTGAAATTCATGGCCTCTTTTTTCCTTTAATTATTATTGTCTCTCACACACACACATACACACAAACACACATGCACACAGAGGAATATGTAAATAAACCCCACCTAATCCATTTAGTATTATCTGAGTGTATGTATGTTTTTAGGGTTGGCATCTTGATATTAGCTAATCAGTTAGGGACCTCGTCCATGAAGAAGATGAATTCTTTCTCTCTCAGTGGTAAACTGCCTTTACCTCTTCACTTAGGAGTGGTTATATTCCCTCACCCCCTTTCATGCTCATATGTCAACAGGTATTACTATTCAGGTCTTGTTTAGGCAGCCATATTGTTGACATGTCATGGCTGTAGTAGTTTCCCTGAAGACACAACCTAGAAGCTAACTTCCTAGTCCTCTGGCTTGTGTGGTCTCCCCATCCTCTCTTCCTCTATGTTCTATGCGCCTGGGGCTTGGCTGTTGTGTTGTAGATCTATCCACTGGGGCTGGGTATCACATGATCCTCTGCATTCTAGGAGGTTCTAGCTTTCTGCAATGGTCTCATCTGCTGCAAAAAGAAGCTTTCTTCTGACTGGTGAATGCTGTACTTTTCTGTGGGTCTAAGGATAGATATTAGAATACAGCTAGGAACTACACTGGCTTAAGGAAGTGACTGTGGTAGCTTCTCCTCTAATGTCCATGAGCTCACTAGCCATGGGTGGTTGACTACAAAATAAACTTAATTTTTTTTCTAGGTTTTGTTTAGCTACTGTGAATTTTTCTTTTCTTTTCTTTTCTTTTTTTTTTTAAAGATTTATTTATCTTATTTATATGAGTATACTGTAGCTATCTTCAGACACACCAGAAGAGGGCATCAGATCTCATCACGGATGGTTGTGAGCCACCATGTGGTTGTGGGATTTGAACTCAGGACCTTTGGAAGAGCAGTCAGTGCTCTTAACCACTGAGCCATCTCTCCAGCCCCGAATTTTTCTTTTTTCAATGAAATATTTACAAACTTTTGTTTATTCTTTGAAATTTTAGATATGCATAGAACATATGATCATATCCATCACTCAGAACCCCAGTTCCCCCCGAATTCCTATCACATGTGTGGTGGTTTGAACATGCTTGGCCCAGGGAGTGGCACTATTAGTAGGTGTGGCCTTGTTGGAGGAAGTGTGTCACTGTGGGGGTGGTAGAAGAGAAATGACTCTTGCAAATTGTCTTCTGATACATCTATGTGCGGTGGCACATATGTCCTTCACATACACAATTGCACACAATACAAACAACAACAAAAACAAAAACTAAGGCCTAAAGAAGGCTAAATGTACGGTCTATTAAAGAAAAGAAAACAAGGAGGTGGTAGGTGTGAGTGCTCGAAGGTCTTCCTCACCAACATCACGCTTTCAGTTAGTATATGACGCTTAGTCCTCAATGCAGCAATATAAAGAAATAGGAGCTTTACACGCTTTCAGTTAGTATATTGTAAGACCCCCCCCCAAAACCCCACGCCTTGTAAGGCGACACCCAAATCACTCGAGAGATGCAATAACATGAGGATTTCTTTATTCCAGAATTCTGGTTCCACAGACATACACCGCGCAGGGCTAGAGGACTGTGGACTCTGAGTGCAGAATTGGGACAACTTTTATAAGTTTACAACGAAGCCCTCGAATCACAAACCAATTATTCCTTAGCATGGAGAGTCCGTGAAATGTGAGCCAATCGATTTGTACCACTCCATAGTTTTTAGGCCAATCAGTTTAAATTATTGGAGCCCACGCTCAGTGGACCAATTAGTTTCCTATTTTCTTGGATGTCTATAGCTGCGTGAACTCCTGGATAGGGGTAATGGCGTAAGCAGTTTACAGAAGCAAAATAAACTTAGCTCATTTCCAGTTACCTTCCAGGTACCTATTCAAGGCCTTTCTGCCTAGTTCTTAAAGGGCGGGCTCTGGAATGTGACCTTTTACCTAGTTTCTAACAAAGATCACAAAGAGTGGGCTCTGGAATATGAAGTATTTGGGGCTCCTTAGAAGGCCAGAGTTAGGCTGTATTTTCTATTCTAACAATATGACACTTAGTCCTCAATGCAGCAATATAAAAAAGATGAGCTTTAGAAAAATATAAAACAGAACTTTCTTTATTTTTATCTGTATTTGTGGGTGCTTGCGTACATGTAAGTGCTCCATGCACATGTCTTCCCCCGGAGGGCAGAGAAAGGTGTCTGATCCCCTGGAACTGGAGTTGCAGGCAGCGGTGTAGCAACCATGAGGTGTCTGATCCCCTGGAACTGGAGTTGCAGGCAGCGGTGTAGCAACCATGATGTGGGTGCTGAGAACCGAACCCAGTTCCTCTACCAGAGAGGCCCGCGCTTGAAACCTCTGAGGCGTCCGTCTCTCCAGGCTCCGAGAGCTCGGAAGTTTGAGACACATGTCATGCAGGTGGAGCTCTCGTGACTGAGATTAACAGCTTCATTAATGTTTGTGGTGGTGGCGACCAACCCATGGACAAGAGCAAGCTAGGCAAGCCAGTGTCGCTGAACTGATCCCCTGTCTCAGATTAGTATCCTCATAAAAGAGACCCAGGAGAGTGCCTGTGTCCCTTCCAGCACATGAGCACACAGACGACACTCTCAGGTAAGCAAAGACTCCCCACGAAGACACCAAATTTGTTGATACCTTGATTTTCCTGCTTTGACTTCCTGCTCTACAAAACTATGAGCAATAAACTTCGATGTGTAGGTTATCTAGGCTAGAGTCTTTTTAAATAGTTTCATCTCATTTATTTACTTATGGAGGGATCGCACATGGCATACTTGTGCGAAGTCACAGGACAACTTGATCCTCCCCTTCTACCATCTCCGTCTGCTACTCACCGACTCATGATGTCACCAGCCTTAGCACAACAGGGTGTTCGCAATACGTGTGCTACCTGGGTTTGAGCCCTAACACTGAGAAGTAAAATGCATACGAGTGATGTGCTTATTAGAATGTGTGCAGGGGCTGGACTGCTGGCTCGGTGGTTAAGAGTACTTACTGCTCTGGCAGAGGCCCAGTCCGGGCGCTCCAGGGCCTTCTTCTGACCTCTGAGGAATCCTGCATGCACGTGGTGTACAAAAATTCATACAGACACAGACATAACCATAATTGTTTCCACTTGTTTACTAGAGAACAGCCAAGTTTAACATCGAGTGCAATTACAGGAGCAACAAGGATGACTTCCTCATGCTTCTCAGGGGTGGCTTCAGGGTAGTGCTCTCACTGAAGGAACAGAACACCACAACTCCGGCTGTACTTTGGAGGTTGAAAAGTCAAGGGATTTAAAACCATCAAAACAGCACACCCATGCACCAGTTAGAGGCTCAGCAGGTAAGGGGGCCTGCTGCCAAGCATGATGGCCTGAGATCCAGCCCCAGGACCCACACCGTGGAAGGAGAAAAGTGTCGGGGACACACACACACACACACACACACACACACACTATTGAGAAGGTGTTCTTGCAAAGCAGCAAATGTTCTTAACTACTGAATTAACTCTTGTCAAATTGTTTTCCTTTTTATTTTTGTGAATTAACTCTTAAGAGGGGAGACTATGATTTTTTGTTTTGTTTTGTTTTTTGTTTTTGGTATTTTGAGACAGGGTTTCTCTGTGTAACAGCCCTAGTTGGCCTGGAACTCACTCTGTAGTCCAGGCTGGCCTCGAACTCAGAAATCCGCCTGCCTCTGTCTCCCAAGTACTAGGAATAAAGGCGTGCGCCTCCGTCGCCTGGTAGGAGGAGACTATGCGATGCAATGTCCTAACTCAAATTCGCAGATCCAGACGTGAGTCAGCACACCTGGTGACTCCATTGTTTTGACTAGAAGGAAACAGCTTTCCCTTAATGGGTCTCAACAAAGCCGCAGTAGCTGTCCTCAGATGCCATCAAGACTGCCATAACATTTTCCTTCAAGACCTAAAATCCTCTCGGAGATGAACTGAATGAAGGACTAAACACGACCCATTGCTACCATGAAAATCCAGAAATCCAACTCCCAAGTTGCTCACTAGAAGGAATTAGTGTCTGGACAGGACTTTCGGTCATTTCCTCATGCAGAGGCTGCAAGCAGCTCTTTTAGGAAGAGATAAGAAACCAGAGCTTCCTTCTGTCCTTCCTGCCTGGAAAATCAGGGCTCTTTCCTGCTTCTGGCCAAAAAATAAGCCTGTTCACCCTAGGAGCCCTGACCTTAAACTACCTAGTCAATTCTAATGGCCTGTCCTTGTCACTAGTGATAATGAAACTAACTGCCTGCTAATTACTGAAGATTTATGCATACCAAGATTTAGTCTAAATTCTTTGCATGAATTAACTCATTGTATCCTCCAAATAATCCTAGAAAAAAAGAAAAAACAAATTAACAATTAATTTGCCAGAGAATGACAAAAAAAGAGGCAAATCTTGACTTGGGAGTAAATCTCAAATGGTAGACTCCTTGCCTCTGGGGTCACTTCCCACAAAACAGGCAGATTTGAATTCAAGGAGTCTGACTCATATTACCCATTAATTTTTTTCAAAAAAAAAATCTTTGCCTAATGTTTGATCAAACTCAAAGCCTAATGCATGCTACCTACATCACCACCCCTACTTCTGTGTTCAGTAGAGATTTGTGACTGATGGCAGAGTTGGTCAGGGTGAAGGATGTCTTCAGGGAATTACATGCTGATTAGGAAGAGGAATTTGCATGAGACTGGTATCTACATTTATTGTCCTCTGAGTGCAGGGGTGTGTGTGTGTGTGTGCTAGATTAAAGATTTTATACAGATGGAGGCTGGAGCCATGGCTCAGTGGTTAAGACAACTTGTTGCTTTTGTAGAGAACCTGGGTTCAGTTGCCAACACAACACAGTGGCCCACAACTATCTATAGCTCCAGATCCAGGCAATCCAACATCTTTTTCTGTACTCCATGAGCACCAAGTACTCAGTTGGTATATTTGCATACATACAAGCAAAGCAATCATATACATAAAATATCTGGCTGCCAGGCAGTGGTGGTACATGCCTCTAATCCAGCACTTGAGAAACCTCTTGTGAGTTCGAGGCCAGCCTGGTCTACAGAGTCAATTCCAGGATGGTTAGAGCAATGCAGAAAAACCCTGTTGAGAGAGAGAGAGAGAGAGAGAGAGAGAGAGAGAGAGAGAGAGAGAGAAGAAAAACAATATCATATATATATGTATATCATTCTTTTAGGTGTGCTTGGCTTTTAATACTAGCACTCTGGAGTCAGAGTATACTTAGGGTTTTCATTGCTATGAAGAGACACCATGACCAAGGCAACTCTTATAAGGACAACATTTCATTGGTGATGGCTGACAGTTCAGAGGTTCAGTCCATTATCAAGGTAGGAACATAGCATCATCCAGAAAGGCATGGTGCAGGAGGAGCTGAAAGATCTACATCTTGATTCAAAGGCAGACAGAAAACTGGCTTTTGAAAGGATAGAAAATAATACAGCCTAACTCTAATGAACCCAAGAAGTCAGAAGTTTAAAATGCTATCTCGCTTTGTTAGAAACTAGGTAAAAGGTCACATTCCAGAGCCCGCCCTTTCTTTAGACCTAGCAGAAAGGCCTTGAATAGGTGATCCTGGCCCCATAGGGTAACTGGAAATGGGCTAAGCTTATCTTCTGTAAACTTACGCCATTACCCCTAAGCAGGAGTTCACGCAGCTGTAGACATTATAGGAAACTAATTGGTCCACTGAGCGCGGGCTCCGATAATTTAAACTGATTGGCCTAAAAATTATGGAGTGGTACAAATCAATTGGCTCGAATTTCGCAGGCTCTCCATGCTAAGAAATGATTGGTTTGTGATTCGAGGGCTTTATCGTAAACCTATAAAAGCTGTCGCGATTGGCTCGCATTTCGCGGGCTCTCCATGCTAAGAAATGATTGGTTTGTGATTCGCAGGCTCTGTCGTAAACTTATAAAAGCTGTCGCAATTCAGCACTCGGGGTCCATAGTCCTCTAACCCTGCATGGTGCACGGCTATGGAACCCAGAATTCTGGAAATAAAGAAATCCTCATGTTATTGCATCGAGACCGTTTCTCGAGAGTGATTTGGGTGTCGCCTTCCGGGGTGTGGGGTGCTGGGGCACCCTCGGTTTTGGGGGTCTTACACTTTCAGACAGCTACGAGAAGGATCTCAAAGCCCACTCCCACAGTGACTTCCTCCAAGAAGGCCACATCTACTCCAACAGGGCCATACCTCCTAATGGTGCCATTTCCTATGGGCCAAGCATTCAAACATGTGAGTCTATGGGGGCCAAACCTGTTTAAACCACCATATACCCACATATGGTAGAGAGGATAGATAGATAGGTAGATAGGTAGACGGATAAATGGACGGACAGACAGACAGACAGATGATAGATATAGGAGACACTCCCCACACTTAGATAAATTTAACAAATTAGCAAACCATTAGCTGCTTTCTTTTCTTTTCTTTCTTTTTTATTAACACTTTTTTGTTTGTTGCAGGGAGCTGGGCTCTCCCATGCCACAGCACATATGTAGAGATCAGAAGGCAATTTCTCTTCTACCATGTGGGTTTTGGGAATCAAACTCAGGTCTTCAATCTTGGCCATAATCTTCTTTACTCTCTGACCCATCTTGCCAGCTCTACATTAGCTATTTGAACTTAACTCTCTTTCTCTGTCTTACTCTCTGTCTCTCTCTCTGTTCCTCTCTGTGTGTACATATACATGCACACATGTGCTCAACTCTGCACGTACTTGTAGAAGTCAAAGCTTGCTGTTTAATATTGAATGTCTTCCTTAGTCAATCTCCACACTAAAATAAGTGTATTTATTTATTTTGTCTAATGCACATGGTGTTTTGCCTGCATCATATTCATACAGTATCTGAGGAAGCCCCAGAAGGTATGGGATTGAAAGGATAGAAAATAATATAGCCTAACTCTAATGACCCCAAGAAATCAGGAGTTTAAAATGCTATCTTGCTTTGTTAGAAACTAGGTAAAAGGTCACATTCCAGAGCCCACCCTTTGTTTAGACCTAGCAGAAAGGCCTTGAATAGGTGATCCTGGCCCCATAAGGTAACTGGAAATGGGCTAAGCTTATCTTGCTTCTGTAAATTGCTTATGCCATTACCCCTATGCAGGAGTTCACGCAGCTATAGACATTCAAGAAAATAGGAAACTAATTGGTCCACTGAGCGCAGGCTCCGATAATTTAAACTGATTGGCCTAAAAACTATGGAGTGGTACAAATCGATTGACTCGCATTTCGTGGGCTCTCCATGCTAAGAAATGATTGGTTTGTGATTCGCAGACTTTGTTGTAAACTTATAAAAGCTGTTGCAATTCGGCACTCTTGGTCCACAGTCCTCTAGCCCTGCCCGGTGTACGGCTATGGAACCCAGAATTCTGGAATAAAGAAATCCTCATGTTATTGCATTGAGACCGTTTCTCGAGAGTGATTTGGGTGTCACCTTACGAGGCGTGGGGTGCTGGGGCACCCTCGGTTTTTGGGGGGTCTTACAGGATCTTCTGGGACTGCAGTTAACAGAGGATTGATGACCTGTAAAAATCCGAGATGTGAAAAGACAATATTTAAACAGATTTATTCTAATATATAGACACACACATGCAAGCAAAATGTATACACATGTATGTATGCATATATGTACACATAAAAATGCATATAGTTGCTGAACAGTGGTGGTATGTGCCAGTAATCCCAGCACCAGGGAGGCAGAGGCAGGTAGATCTCTGTGAATTCAAGGCCAACCTGGTCTACAGAGTAAGTTCTAGGACAACCAACTGTCTCAAAGAACCAATATGTATATGGTGTCATGTGTACATATACATGAGTACACATGTGTCTTTTTGTTTTTTGGTGCTGTGATAGATACCATGACTCAAACTAACGTAGGAATAAAAGGGTTTATTTCATCTTAGAACTCCAGATCACAATCTGTCATTGAGGAAAGTCAGGGCAGGAACTTGGAGCAGAGACCATGGAGGAACGCTGCTTACTGCCTTGCTAAGCCTGTTTCTTATATGACCTAGGACCGCATGCCCAGGGCTGGCGTTACCTACTTTGGTCTGTACTCTCCCACATCAATCATTAATAAAGACATGCCAATAGGCCAATTTGCCGGAGGCTGCCTCAATCAAGAGTCTCTTTCCAGGTGACAGTAGTTTGTGTCAAAGTAACAAAAACCAACCAGCCCAATATGTAGGGACACACATATATTTATATTGTCCCTACATACATTCTTGGGGTCGCTTCTACAAATTTGGCAGGGATTTGACTTTGGGCTATGACAAGGAAGTAGGCTCAGGTAGGAATTTGACCTTGAGCTAGGACTAGGAAGTAGGCTCAGGATGAATTCAGCTGAGGAATGTGTTCTTTGTATTTTGATGGGTCTTGTTAAGATCCTGAATACGGTAATCAAGGGACCTTTGTTTATGCTTTGTTTGTTCCTTAACTACTTTGTTTAAGCCTCAGGACTGACCTTATTCTTTCTAAGAACCAAGAATGACATAAAAGCAGACTGGAAACAAACCTGCTTCAGCCTCAGCACTGGCTGGAGTCATGTTATAGTGTTGTCTAATTGTCTTCTTTTCAATCCTAGCTCCCTGCCTTGAGACCCTGTTGAATGACTGAACTGGCTTGGTCAATGTATAAATATGTGTGCAATACACATACATACTTACTTTTTATATAAAAAAAATTTGCATTTAATTCCAGTACTCAGGAGACAGGGGCAGGACGATTTCTGTGAGTTTGAGGCCAACCTGGTCTACAAGCAAGCTCCACAACAGTCAGGACTACATAGAGAGATCTTATCTCAAAAAATATTTAAAAAGAAGAAAAAGAAACATTAAATTTTGCTAACATTTTGTGTATGGATTAATGTCATCACACACACTTGGCATGTATGTTACTGTAAGACCCCCAAAAACTGAGGATGCCCCAGCACCCCACACCCCGGAAGGCTACACCCAAATCACTCTCGAGAAACAGTTTCGATGCAATAGCATGAGGATTTCTTTATTTCAGAATTCTGGGTTCCACAGCCGTACACCACGCAGGGGTAGAGGACTGAGGACCACGAGTGCCGAATTGCGACAGCTTTTATAAGTTTATGACAGAGCCCTGGAATCACAAACCAATCATTTCTTAGCACGGAGAGCCCGTGAAATGGGAGCCAATCACGACAGCTTTTATACACTTACAACAAAGCCCTCGAATTACAAACCAATCATTTCTTAGCATGGAGAGCCCACGAAATTCAAGCCAATCGATTTGTACCACTCCATAGTTTTTAGGCCAATCAGTTTAAATTATCGGAGCCCAGCGCTCAGTGGACCAATTAGTTTCCTACTATGTCTACAGCTGCGTGAACTCCTGCATAGGGGTAATGGCGTAAGCAATTTACCAAAGCAAGATAAGCTTAGCCCATTTCCAGTTACCTTGTGGGGCCAGGATCACCTATTCAAGGCCTTTCTGCTAGGTCTAAACAAAGGGTGGGCTCTGGAATGTGACCTTTTATCTAGTTTCTAACAAAGCGAGATAGCATTTTAAACTCCTGATTTCTTGGGGTCATTAGAGTTAGGCTTTATTATTTTCTATCCTTTCATTACAAACATCTTTCTGTGACTAACTAAATGCTTGGCAAGTCACTTAAGAGAGGTGGCTCATGCTTCGAACTCATGGTCCCTTATGGAGGTGAGGGCATGGCGGCAGATGGTGGCAGAAGTAGCTTATGCCTTTGGTCAGGAGCTCTAGCCTGCCTACTCACATCTCAACAGGCCAGGAGACAGAAAGTGGACTAGATGAGAGAGAGGCTGGGCTAAATACCTCACAGGTCTCCCTTCCACTCCACCCTCAAACCCAGTTCCCCTGGAGAGGCTCCACCTCCTAAATGTTCCCAAACAGCTCCAGCAAGGGATCAAGTGCTTAAGGACTTAGGAACTATTTTACATCTAAGTCGTAACATTTTGCCCTTGGCTCCAGTAGGTTCAAGGTCATCGGTCATCTCATAACATAGAATGCATTCAGTGTAACTTCAAAAGTCCCCACAGTGTCAACAGTTTCTGTGGCTGGGAGATGGCTCAGTCGGCAAAGTGTTCGCCAGGCTAGCAGGAGGACCTGAGTTTGATCTCCAACAGTGCCTGATGGCTTCGGCTTGAAATCCTAGTGCTGGGGGCAGAGATGGGAATGTCTGAGGCTTGCTGGCCAATAGCCTAGTCCAATTGGTGACCTCCAGATTTAATGAGAGATACTGTCTCAATAAACAAAGTAGAGGCTGGAGAGATGGCTCAGCAGTTAAGAGCACCAGATGCTATTCCAGAGAACCCAGGTTCGATTCCCAGGACACACAACCATCTGTAAATACATTTCCATGGGATTTGACACATCCTTCTGGCCTCTTCAGCACTACACAAATGTAGTACACAGACATACATGAGGTATACATACATACATACATACATACAAGCAACACTCAAGGTTGAAGTTTGGCCTCCACATCTACAGACACACACCAAAAACGAAACAAATTTAAAAATACAATCTTTTCTGGGACTCTGGAACTTGTTATCTATAAAGGAAGAAAGAAAAACAAGGTACACACTTTGAACACACAATGGCATAGAATAAGTATTCCAAGCTGGGCGGTGGTGGCGCACGCCTGTACTCCCAGCACTTGGGAGGTAGAGGCAGGTAGATTTCTGAGTTCAAGGCCAACCTGGTTTACAGAGTGAGTTCCAGGACAGTCAGGGCTACACAGAGAAACCCTGTCTTGAAAAAAACAAACAAAACCCAAAACCAAGCAAAAAAAGTATTCCAATTCCAAAAAGAAGGATCATGAGATTTGTAAAGGAAGATCTGGATGAAACCAGACCAACCCCACTGGGGTACACACCAAACCCTAAAACTACGTGTTCTGCATTCGAGGTTCTTAGTGGCACCCTCTGGGCTCCACTGGGCTTGGGCAGGCCTGCCTTCATCTTTGTCACCTGTAACACATGTGGGTGGCCTCGCTCACAGGCTGTCCCCCCCCCCACCACCACCACCAGTGCTTGTGGCTTTCCTTGGCAAATGTTCCATATTTCCGGCCTCTCCAAACTCCTCGAGTATTCACTGCCGTTCGTGCTCACTACCACTACCTTTCGGCTTCACAGCTTTACCCACACACTGCTCACTCAGGAACTCCGCATAGGGAGAGAGCCTTGCCTCCTCCATGAACTCCGCATAGAGGGAGAGCCTCGCCTCCTCCATGAACTCCGCATAGAGAGAGAGCCTCACTCCTCCATGCTGTCTGATTTCAGTGTTTTTTGGAAACTTCAGTGTAAAACTCTCTCACTCTTGCATGCCTCCAGAACCAGGACCATGTGTGCGACATCTGGAGGTGAAGCCTTGTTCCTTGGACCACAGCTATGGTAGCCTCTGAATACCTAGTTTCTGGGTGCTCAGCTGAACCTTGAAGGGTAGGATTTCACTAGAAGGCCTCACTCTATGCCCTGGAGGAAGTCTTTGTTTAAGTATCTTTGTAGTTGATTTTTAGCCCAGGCTGACCTGGAACTCACTATGCAGGATAACCTTGAATTCCTGTCTTGTTTTGTTTTGTTTTGTTTTTGTCTCCCTTCAATTTTGGAGGTAACAGTAGTTGTCACCTTGAAGTCCCTAAGCACTATTTTTAAATGAGTTCAAATCAAGTACTGAGGTTATCTTCTGACCTCCAGACATCAGACATGCAGGCTGTGGTATGTGTATGTGTCTAACTGGCATGCTCAAACTTATTTGTACAAGAGAGAGGGGGGGGGAGGAAGAGAGGGGGTGGGGAAGGGGAGGGGGAAGAGAGGGGAGGAGGAAGAGAGGAGAGGGAGATGGGGAGAGGGAGAGGGAGGGAGGAGGAGAGGAAGGGGGAGGAGGGAGGGGGAGAGGAGAGGAAGGGGGAGGAGGGAGGGAGAGGGGGAGGGGGAGAGAGGGAGAAGGAAGGAAGGAGAGAGAGGGAGAGGGGAGGAGGGGGAGAAAGGGGGAGGGAGAGAGAGGGAGAAGGAAGGAGGGGGTGAGAGGGAGAGGGGGAGGGAGAGAGAGGGAGAAGGAAGGAGGGGAGAGAGGGAGAGAGGGAGAAGGAAGGAGGGGGTGAGAGGGAGAGGGGGAGGGGGGAAGTGGGAAAGGGGGAAGGGGAGGGAGGAAAGAAGGAGAGAGGAAGAGAGAGGGGGAGGGGGAGAGAGGGAGAAGGAAGGAGGGGGAGAGGGAGAGAGGGAGAAGGAAGGAGGGAGAGAGGGAGAGAGGGAGAAGGAAGGAGGAAAAGAGGGGGAGGGGAGGGAGGAAAGAAGGAGAGAGGAAGAGAGAGGGAGAGGGGGAGGGGGAGAGAGGGAGAAGGAAGGAGGGGGGAGAGGGAGAGATGGGGAGGAGGGGGAAAGTGGGAAAAGGGGACAGGGAGGGAGGAAAGAAGGAGAGAGGAAGAGAGAGAGGGAGAAGGAGAGGGGGAAGGGGAGAGAGAGGGGGAGAGGGGGAGGGGGAGGGGGAGACGGAGAAGGAGAGAGGGAGAGATTCAAATCAGAATGGCAGTCCCTAGTTGGCAGAATGGCTTCCCTAGGTGGTTGAAGGGAAGATTTGCCACAGATTAGGATATATGACTGTTGGAGCTAGTGTGTGTCACCGGGGTGGGTGGGTTTTGAGGTTTCAAATGCCAAAGCCATTCCCAGACGGCTCTCTGTGTCTCTCTGCTTCCTGCTCCAGTGCGGTGCCTGTCTGCCTGGTGCTGTGTGCCATGCTACCCACAATGAGGATCACAGACTAACTTTTAAAACTGTCAGCCCCAACATATTCTTGGTTCTATAAGTTGCCTTAGTCATGGTATCTCTTCACAGCAACAGAAAGGTAGCTAACAGACAGACAGACAGACACACACACACACACACACACACACACACACACCACACACTGTTGGGAACCAGCCAGCTTGGCTCAACGCCCCCAGCTGAGCTGTTTGCACAGGTTTCTTGAGAGCAAAACATCCCGAGGCTTAGCTTGATTCCTGCCTTCCCGCCCGCCCGGTGTGGTACGGACCTCCCAGGTGTCTGACCCATGGCTATAATTGTTTTTTCCTGTTGTTTTCCCTGGCCTCTAGTATGTATATTGGCAAGCTTTGGCATTATCCTTACAAAATGACCCTTGTCTGTGTTTTCTGTCAATCCCCCAGGCCTATGCCCGATACTCGGTACTGTGGCAGTGTGGGTGCCGTCAACACACAAATGAGAGATTAGAGCCAGATGTAGAGTTATGTTTGTAGAGTTATGTTTGGGAGGCTGAGCTCAAAACTAACCTTAGAAGATAAGGAGTTTCGGTCTAACCTAAGCTACTCAGAAACAAACGATGAACAAACAAACTAGCAAACAGCAGAGAAAGGGGTCCGGGACCAACCTGGAGAGATGCTTCAGTCATTAAGAACATGCAGAGCCGGGCCGTGGTGGCACAAGCCTATAATCCCAGCCCTCTGGGAGGCAGAGGCAGGCAGATTTCTGAGTTTGAGACCAGCCTGGTCTACAGAGTGAGTTCCAGGACAGCCAGGGCTACACAGAGAAACCCTGTCTTGGGGGCTGGGGGAAGGGGGAATGGGGGGGGGAACATGCGGAGGACTCAGGTTCACTTTCCAGCAGCAACCACATTGTGAACCTGGCACCAGTTCACAACTCTGGTGCCGGGACATCCGACACCCTCTTCCGGCCTCCCTTGAGCACTCTCACACATATGGTGCACATACTCCATGTGACTGACATGCACACACGAATCTTTAAGAACAGAAGGGAGGAAGTCTGAAGAAGTGGCTCCGTTCGCAGAGTGCTTGCACAAAGCCTTATGTTTTCAGCACTAGCCAGAACCAAATATGGCAACCCACACCTTTAGTACCAGTACTAAGAAAACAGAGGCAAGAAGGTAAGGCTACGTATCAAGTTTGAGGCCAGCCTGAGCTACATGCCTCAGAAAATGTCAAAGATATCAAAATGTATTTTCAAAGATGACTTAGTATTTTATATATGGGGAAAAACTGACTTTATGATGGAAAATTCTAGTGGCCCCCACTGTCAGCCCATGATCATCTTGAACATTAGCCACAGCAGGACAATCAGACAAGGTGTTCCTTGTGTTGTAATAATCTAGGGATGGTGTAGGGTTGCTTAAACATATAAAGCAAGTCTGATTGTGATGAAATGTCAACCAAACCCAAACTGAATGTCATTCTACAATATCCCTGACCAAGTTTTCGACTCTTGCCAGGTACAGGGTGACAGCTGAGCTAGCACGGCTGCACAAGACACCCATTCTGAGAAGGACACTGCTTGACAGCTTGTGAAACTTGAATAGACTTTGGATTAGATATTAAAAGATTAATATCAAAAAAAGTTTAATTTAGGTCACTGTACAGGACTGTGTAAGAGAATATCCTGTGTTTTTGGCAATATACACGAAAGATTCTGATGTCAAAAGGAATACTTGCCTTCTAAGCCTCCTAAGAACTCAGTTTAAAAGGCTCAGAAAAAAAAATGTATGTGCACCCCCCCCCCACACACACACACACAGAACAAATGAGTGGTTCTACCAGGGAGAGAACTATGCTTGACGAGTAATTTATGAATCTGAAGGATATGTGGGAATTCCTCAGACTAATCAGCAAGGGATTGTAAATTTTAATAGGTCAAAATAAATCCTTAAAATGCTGGTCACGATATATAGGTTCATGTGCCAGGGCCTGTGTGCATGTATGTGTAAGACCCCAAAAACCGTGGGTGCCCCAGCACCCCACATCCCGGAAGGCAACACCCAAATCACTCTCGAGAAACGGTCTCGATGCAATAGCATGAAGATTTCTTTATTCCAGAATTCTGGGTTCCATAGCCATACACCACGCAGGATTAGAGGACAAGTGCTGAATTGCGACAGCTTTTATAAGTTTATGACAGAGCCCGCGAATCACAAACCAGTCATTTCTTAGCCCTCGAAATGCGAGCCAATCGATTTGTACCACTCCGTAGTTTTTAGGCCAATCAGTTTAAATTATCGGAGCCCGCGCTCAGTGGACCAATTAGTTTCCTATAATGTCTACAGCTGCGTGAACTCCTGCATAGGGGTAATGGCGTAAGTTTACAGAAGCAAGATAAGCTTAGCTCATTTTCAGTTACCCTATGGGGCCAGGATCACCTATTCAAGGCCTTTCTGCTAGGTCTAAACAAAGGGCGGGCTCTGGAATGTGACCTTTTACCTAGTTTCTAACAAAGCGAGATAGCATTTTAAACTCCTGATTTCTTGGGGTTATTAGAGTTAGGCTGTATTTTTTATCCTTTCAGTATGTGCATTCATATATATGTGTGTGTAATATGTGTGTGTATTCACTAACTGCACAGGGGTTTATTTTATTAGTGAGTGCAGAAAAAAGCCACGAGCTTTAACTTTAAGTTTAGAACGTTGCAGTGGTGTGATGGTATCTATACTCTCAATGCTTGGGAGCCTGAGGCAGGAGGATGGTCAAGAATTTGAGGCTGGCCTAATCTACATAATGAATTCTGGGCTGGCCAGAGCCCCCCTCCCCCCCCAAAAAAAGGTAGGATTACGTTAAGCTGGGCAGTGGTGGCAGAGGCAGGCAGATTTCTGAGTTCAAGGCCAGCCTGGTCTACAGAGTGAGTTCCAGGACAGCCAGGGCTACACAGAGAAACCCTGTCTCAAAAAAAAAAGAAAACAAATAAACAAAAAAAAAAACCCAACAAAAACCCAAAAAGAAACAAAGTTACAAGATATTTGATTATTGTACATAGAAAACCTTATTGTTAGCAAACTATACAAGCTTAAATAGATATTGCATTTGTCAGATGCGTTAGGTGTGTCCTGTAGAGATGCAGTTTGGGTGTGGCTCTAAAAGCGTCCATAGATAAGAGTGCTAAAGAATGGAAAGTCCCAGTGTGTGTTAAGGTAAATTGCTTGGGAGTGGTCTTGCGGTCTTTGCTTTATGACCTAAAGGAAAGTCAGCTGGATGGTCTTGAGCTACCCCCCACAGTAAAGGTGAAATGGTTCAGCTCCTACTGATATGGCTTGGAACCTCCACCCCCCAAAGTCCGTGACATGCTTCAGCCAAAGTGTAGAGGAGGAGCTAGGGGTGTCTTTTACAGCAATTGGACTTTTAACAGAGCTTGTTCCCTTGGCTTGGAAGAGCCTTTATGGAGGAGCTCTGGGTAAGAGACAGGGATTTTCTCTTTGGACCTGCTGGAACGTCGGAGAAGTGGCTGGCAGGACACAGGTATTCTAGGGAACAGAACTACAGAGTGCTACTGGGTTTGGAGAGCTCAAGAGAAAGGTAGGCTAGCTCAGTGATATGACACAAAAAGAGACTTCATTTTTGTTTGTTTGTTTTTTTGTTTTTTGTTTTTTGTTTTTTTTTTGGATTCGGTTTTTTTCTGAGACAGGGTTTCTCTGTGTAGCCCTGGCTGTCCTGGAACTCACTCTGTAGACCAGGTTGGCCTCGAATTCAGAAATCTGCCTGCCTCTGCCTCCCAGAGTGCTGGGATTACAGGGCGTGTGCCACCACTGCCCAGCAAAATATAAGTTAAATAGATAAATATTACAAAAATGACACAAAATAAACAAAAAGACCCTTCTATCTTACTTAGGGTTTCTTTTGCTGTGGGAGACACCATAACCTCAGCAATTCTTATAAAGAAAAGAATTGAATTGGGGCTGGCTTACACTTCAAAGGTTTAGTCCATTACTGGTCATAGCAGGAAGTTGGCAGCACGCAGGCAGACACGGTGCTGGAGAGGCAGCTGAGGGTTCTGCACCCAGATCTTCAAACAGTAGAAAGCAACTGAGACACCTAGACCCTGGCTTGAGTGTCCGAGACCTCAAGTGACACACTTCCCCCAGCAAGGCCAGACCTCCTAATAATACCAGTCCCTATGAACCCATGAGGGCTATTTTTTATTCAAACCACCACAATTTCCAAAAACATAGAAAAAAGTTTGAAATAGCATCGGTTTGTTTGTTTGAGACAGGATTTCACTGTATAGTTTAGTCTGCCCTTGAATGCCTTTAAACCAAGTGCCAGGATTACAGGCAAGTAGCAAGGCACACAGCTGAGGCACAGTCTATTGATGTGAACCCAGGGTGCCTCCACCTCATGGCAATTCTCCTGCCTCAGCCTTTCATGTGCTGAGATTTCAGGCTTGCAACACCCTGTTCTGTTTAGTTATCTCTGTATTCTGGAGTTAATAGTGTCATGTTTAACTGGGCGGTGATGGCGCACACCTGTAATCCCCGAACTCTGGGAGGCAGAGGCAGGCGGATTTCTGAGTTCAAGGCCAGCCTGGTCTACAGAGTGAGTTCCAGGACAGCCAGGCCTACACAGAGAAACCCTGTCTCGGAAAAAACCAAAAATAAAATAAAATAAAAAAATAAAGGAGAGACAGAGGGCTGGAAACATAGTTTCCAGTAGGTGGTATTTACCTAGCACATGCAACAGAGGGAGAGAAAGAAAGGAGGAAGAGGAGAGGCAGGAAGAAGGTAAAGTTTCTGTTTTTTCTTTTCTTCTTCTTCTTTTTTTTTTTTTTTTTTTTTTTTTTTTGAGACAGGGTTTCTCTGTGTAGCCCTGGCTGTCCTGGAACTCACTCTGTAGACCAGGCTGGCCTCGAACTCAGAAATCTGCCTGCCTCTGCCTCCCAGAGTGCTGGGATTACAGGCGTGCATGTGCCACCACCGCCCGGCTGGAGGGAAAGTTTCGATTTTGGAGTCATAAGAAAGTGAACTGCAGGAAGAAACTGACTGTCTCATGAACAGCGGCTGTGCCAGGAGCTCCAGGCTCTAGTGACTGCCAGTTGACACTTTGCAGAGGCGGCTGGCTCCGTGCAAGAAGAATTGCCACAATTTTCCAAGCTCCGCAGAGAACATAATGACTTTATTGTACCTCTTGTTTACCTCCTAATGGAAACTCATTCTCACTGGGCCCACTTCAAACCCTGGTGTCTAGACAGAGAAGAAAATTCCATCTAGAGAGAGAACGGAGAGAGAAGGAAAGCTGTAATAGTTACCCCAGACCTGATATCTGGGGACCATAGTCACTGGAAAGAAAAGATATATTTCCTTAGTCTCTCTCTCCCTCCTTCCCTCCCTCCCTCTCCTTCTCTCTCCCTCTCCTCCATCTCCCTCTCTTCCTCTCTCTCTCTCTCCACCACTTTTACCCACGTAAAATTGAATTTATTTTTGTTTCTAAAAATTTAAGCCTACTTATCTATCAGATAAAGATAGTTTTCCTGGCTCTGTACAAATTCCACCAGAAAACTCCCAGGTGCCAAATAACTGAAGAGAAACACAAGCCTGTGAAATGCTTGTGAATTAAAGTCCAATAGCTCTGGAGATCAAACTTAGGTCAAAGGCTCAACAGCCTTCCCCTGGCCTCTGTAGAGACAGTCATATTTACACAAACAGGAAAGAGAGTGAACTTCCTCAGTCGTATTTACACAAACAGGCAAGAGAGTGAACTTCCTCAGGTCTCTGCTTCTCCGTCTCAGTTGCCAGGATCCACCACACCCAGTCTTATCTTGTGCTGGGAATCGAACCCAGGGCCTCAAGTATGCTAGGCTAGCACTCTACCCAGAGGGCTACAAGCCCAGCATTCTTTATCCTTAACTGCTGCTGGGATTCTGTGGGCTCCTTCTTCCCAGCTTAGCTCTGCTAGGCCCTTGGGCTTCCCTGGGTCTGCCTTAGTGTTTTGGGTTGGGGTTCTGGATTGTCTCAACTTGACAACGTACACACTGGCACCTGCTGCTGCCCCTCCTAGACGCAGCTTCAACAGCTCCTTTTCCATCTTTGGCCAAACTGATCTCCTGGTTGCGAAAGCATCTCCGTAACACATCTGTGGGCCTTTTCCCTCAGGGCTTTCCAGGCAGAGTGGCTGTCCTGCAGAAACTAGCTGTACAGAAAAGTCCCCTCAGACTCTTTATTCTCTTAGGTTCCTCGAGAGCCATTGGACTTTAATTCACAAGCATTTCACAGGCTTCGTGTTTCTCTTCAGTTATTGGCACCTGGGAGGTTTCTGGTGGAATTTGTGAAGAGCTGGGAAAATGATCTTTAGCTGGTAGATAAGTAGGCTTAAATTTTTGGAAACAAAAACGAATTCAATTTTACTGCCATGTTATATTATTTAAGATTTTTTACATTTATTTGTTTTTTTATTGGGGGGGGGGCACATGTCATGGTACACATGCGGAGGTCAAAGGGCAGACCTGCAGGAGTAGGGCTCTTTCCTTCTACCACATGGGTCCCAGGGATCTAACTTAGGTTGTCAGGCTTGGCAGCAAGCATTTTTACCTATTAATCCAGTGAGTCTCAACCCTCCTAATGCTACAACCCTTTAATACAGTTTCTCATGTGGTGGTGAACTCCCCTCAACCATAAAATTATTTGCATTGCTACTTTATAACTGAAATGTTGTTACTATTATGAATCATAATATGAATATCCGGTATTTCTGAGGGTCTTAGAGGACCCCTGTGAAAGGGTTGTTTGAACCCTGAAGGGATGGAGACCCAGAGGTTAAGAACTGCTTGGGTGGTGGTCACATGCCTTTAATCCCAACACCTGGGAGGCAGAGGTAGGTGGATCTCTTGAGTTCAAAGCCAGCCTGGTCTACAAAGTGACTGCCAGGGCTACACATTGAACTCCTGTTTTGAAAAAGCGAAAACAAAAGGAAAGAAAGATTTAACTTCAGATCTTGGGAGCCACTTCAGTGTGGGTAAAATGCTTGATATGCAAGCATGAGGAACCAAGTTCGGATCCCCAGCCCCCGTGTAAGAGCCCAGACAAGCAGCCGTAACTCTAGCACACAGAGGGGGCAGTTAGATTCTTGGTAGGGCTTGCGGCCGGCCAGTCTAGCCCAAAACAGGCAGTTCCGGATTCAGTGAGAGGCCCTATCTTTCTCTCTCTCTCTCTCTGGTCTTTTTTGAGACAGGGTTTCTCTGTGTAATCATGGCTGTCCTGGAACTCACGAGAGGCCCTATCTCAAAAAAGATGTAGAGGAGACCGGAAAGAGGGCTCGACTTTGGAGTTTCCGGTGTCATAGGATCTACTGCTGAGAGACTAGCACTCTGCCAGAGGCTCTGAAGGCCAGGGAAGCAGTATGCAACTAAGGCTGACTCGGAAAGGTTCACCCAGATAGAGAAAAATATAGGAGCAGAAAGGGCAGTAGTGTAAAGGAAAGTTGACGACAGCTTGAGAGTTGGGTAGCTATCAGTGCAATCCTTCAGTAAAGGCTCTGTGTATGCAAATCAATGAGGCCCAGGGTTTGGGGAGTGGGGCATAAAGTATGCTGCAATCTTGCAGACCTACCTGGCAAGAATACCTTTACCTTGCATCACCACATCTCAGCACTGTGCTAAGGGTGCTAATTAATATCAGTGTAATTGGAATTATGTATATGGGTTATGTATCAATATGCAACCCATGAATGAATACTAGTGCCCTTAGCCAACCATAGTGATGCACGCCTTTAGTCCCAGTACTTAAGACACAGAGGCAGGTGGATCTCTGTGAGTTTGAAGTCAGCCTGGTCTACAGAATGAGTTCCAGGACAGCCAAGGCTCCACAGAGAAACCCTGTCTCAAAAATCAAACCAAAACAAAAAGTTTACTTCATTGAATGAGAAACAAAGAAAGAACAAATGAACAAACAAACCAGTTAACTGTGCAAGAAGGGGATTGTTAGGAATGTCAATACAACCATTTCAGGTACCTGCATGGTTTTTGTTTGATTGCATGGTTTTGGGTTTAGGTGTGTGTGTGTGTGTGTGTGTGTGTGTTGAAGGGTGGGGGTGAAAAAGGACCTCTTGTCCTAGATCTTAGGGAAGGAAACTTGGTATTTCACTAATAATGGGAGGTTATCTCCAAGCCCTTTATAACAGCGCCTCTTTCTCCAGCTTCTTAATGCAGCAGAAATTTAGATCACTGACTTATATTTAATATATTTATATATTTATATTTATAAAGAATATATTTATATTCTTTCTCAGAAGAAAAGAAAGAAAAAGAAAGAAAGAGCTGGAAAGAAAGGAAGAAAGAAGAAAGGAAGAAAGAAAGAAAGAAAGAAAGAAAGAAAGAAAGAAAGAAAGAAAGAAAGAAAGAAAGAAAGAAAGAAAGAGGGGGAGAGGGAGGGAGGGAGGAAGGGAGAGAGAAAGATTGATTAAATTCACTTGTGTGACAAGTGTAAATAAATGTAAGTAAATTATACTAACCAGATCTGGACAAGTTTCACCAATACTGATTTCTTTTTCCATGAATGAGAGAAAAAATAAGATTTTGCTTTTCTCATTTGAGTTGCAACTCTGCCCACCCCTGAGAGCATCAGAAATGGGAAGCTATAAATTCTCTTTGCCATGTGCCTTCCTGGGTATTAGAAGGCTCAGGTATGGGCTCTTGGATTTTCTATAACCTTTGAAAAGATTTACTTATTTTACTTTATATGTATGAGTGTTAGCCAGGCAATTAGCCTTTAATCCCAGCACTCAGGAGGCAGAGGCAGGTGGATGTCTTACTTCCGGGACAGCCAGGGCTACACAGACACCAACCACCATGACCCATATATATATAATACATGTAGGAGTGTCTGTCTGCCTGCATGTATGTATGTGCAGTACACATGTGCAGTGCCCAAAGCGGCTAGAAGATGATGTCAGACCCCCTAGAGCTGGAGTTACAGAGGGCTGTGAGCTATTTTGCCATCAAGTTCATCTTTCCATCCCTACTTTCTCCAGTTTTAGACAAAGGGGAGTTTCCTACCTCCTTCCAAACAGTTGTATTTTTTTTTTCTTTTTGGTTTTTGGAGACAGGGTTTCTCTGTGTAGCCCTGGCTGTCCTGGAACTCACTCTGTAGATTAGGCTGGCCTCAGACTCAGAAATCCACCTGCCTCTGCCTCCCAAGTGCTGGGATTACAGGTGTGCATCACCACGCCCGGCCAAATAGTTGTATTTTGTTAATTTTATATGTATATCTATTGCATAAGACCTTATTTAAAGGGGCTGGAGAGACAGCTCAGCAGTTAAGAACACTGACTCCTCTTCCAAAGGTCCTGAGTTCAAATGCCGGCAACCACATGGTGGCTCACAACCATCCATAATAAGATCTGACTCAGATGGGCAGTGGTGGCGCACGCCTTTAATCCCAGCACTCCGGAGGCAGAGGCAGGCAGATTTCTGATTCGAGGCCAGCCTGGTCTATAGAGTGAGTTCCAGGACAGCCAGGGCTACACTGAGAAACCCTGTCTCGAAAAACAACAACAACAACAACAAACAAACAAACAAGATCTGACTCCCTCTTCTGGAGTGTCTGAAGACAGCTACAGTGTACTTACATATAATAAATAAGTAAATCTTAAAAAAAGAAATACTACAAAAAAGATTTTATTTAAAGATTTATTTTTATTTATGTGTATACTGGGAACCTAACTCATACCCTCTGCAAGAATAGAAAGCACTTTTAACTGTGGAGGTATCTCTGCAACATCATAAAGTTCTCCCTTAAAGAAATTGCGACATTGTTTGCTTTTAGAAATTACTTGTAAGGGGCTTGGAGGGGTGACTAGCGGTAAAGGACACTTGTTGTTCTTGCAGAGGTCTCACAACCATCCATATGTCCCGAGAACATGTGTCACATAAAGGATGCACATGCATACATGCAGGCAAAACATATCTAAATGAATAAGCTAAACATATCTAAACTTTTTAACTAAAAATTTTTTTAAAGATTTATTTATTATTATATGTGCATACACTGTAGCTGTCTTCAGACACACCAGAAGAGGGCATCAGATCTAATTACGGATCGTTATGAGCCACAATGTGGTTGCTGGGATTTGAACTTGGGTCCTCTGGAAGAGCAGTCAGTGCTCTTAACCACTGAGCCATCTCACCAGCCCCCACTAAAAAGTTTTTCAAATGGCTTATCAATTGTATTGGGATAATTACTTGTTCTCTAGAATTAAATGACCTAGTACATTTAGTACATTTTAGTTTGGTTAACTGCAAAAGAATGCTAGATATGTGTGTGTGTGTGTGTATTCTCTGGCACAGAGATCTCAGGGGTCTTTGAAATGTGCTGTCTGTGCTATAGCAGCGGCAGAATTCCCTAGCAGTAATAAATTCCTGAGATCTCTACCCGAATGCATTCAAAAAAAATACAAATCCATAACTTTTTCTATTACTAGTGATTTTTCGATCAGCATTACTAGTCTACATGATCCGAAATCTTCAAGGTTTTCTGTTGTTTGCTTGTTTTTGAGACAGGATCTCAGTACATAGCTCTGGCTGCCCTGGAGCCCACGGAGACCCACCTGCTTCTGCTACCAGCACATCTTTAGAGCTGTGGTTAACAGTGCATACTCCCACACCTGGTGACATTTTCAGAATAACAAAATACTACAGAGGCCAGGCCTGGTGCTCTACATCTTTAATCCCAGCATTCAAGGAGGTAGAGGCAGGAGGATCTCTGTGAGTTCAAGACCAGCATAGTCTATATAGGTGAGTTACAGGACTGCCAGGCTTACATAAAGAGACCTTGTCTCAAAATAAACCAACTAAGCCATAACAATAACAAAAGTGTAAGAGAAAAAGAAAAAGAAGGACAGAACGATAAAAGAACAAAAAGGGCTGGAGAGACGGCTCAGCGGTTAAGAGCACTGACTGCTCTTCTGAAGATCCTGAGTTCAAGTCCTGGCAACTGCATGGTGGCTCACAATTCGCAATGAGATCTGAATCCCTCTTCTGGAGTGTCTGAAGACACCACAGTGTACTTGCATATAATAAATAAAATAAATCTAACAAAAAGCTATTAATAAAAAAAAAAGAACAAGAAGATTTGGGGCTGGGGTATATGTGGCTCAGTGGTAGAGCACTTGTGCCTGGAACATGCAGGGCGCTGTGTTTGTTCCCCAATATGAAAAGAAGAAAGGGGGAAAAGGAGGATTTTTACTGAGAAGTGTACGTGGTTTACAAGGAAAGGCGTTTAAGGGCATGCGTGGATACATGGAAGGAAAGGCAGGTGCCTTCTCAGGAGAGCTTCAGTGTTTCAGTGTGGTGCAGCCATTTCTCTGATTTATTATAAGCTTCAAGGTGAGCAACTGGATTTACCTGTTTGTCAAGGAAGAAGGGTATCATCCTTATCACTGCGACTTGGAACTCGCAGGTCTTCTGTTATCAGCTCGATCAAATTGATGACTATTGAAACAGACAGTTACAGCTAACCTCCCATGAACCAAGTGAGGCACCAGGTAAATGGGAAACAATGCTTGGCATATAGGTCAGTATGTTCCCTTTGGCTCGATGTGCATAATCCAATGCACACACTCTGAATGCTTTGATGGTAAAGGAAAAGTACCAGGTGTGCTTTTTAGTGTGCTGAGAAGATGAGGTCTCCAATCTTAGACCATAAACAAAGCTATAGGGATGCCGGATCTCTGGTCGGTCGTTGCGGTGCATGCCTGTGATCCCAGCACTTGGGTGGCAGAGGTAGGAGGATTTCTGAGTTCAAGGCCAGCCTGGTCTACAGAGTGAGTTCCAGGACAGCCAAGACCACACAGAGAAACCCTGTCTCGAAAAACAAAACAAAACAAATCAAAACAACAACAACAAAAAAGGATTCGGGATCTCAAACCCTGGCGGATTACCTCTCCTATATGGTCACTTTCTTAATCTTTGTAATTTGCTCAGTGCCCACCTTGCACGTATTTACTTAGATGTGTTTAACCAGATTGTCAGCAAAGATTCATTAGCTAAACGATCAGTAAAGTTTGTTGGTTTTATTGTATTTTGTGGTGCTGTGGATTAAACCCATGGTCTGGTGAATGCTAGGCAAATGCTCTACCACTCAGTCACACGTCCCAGGCCTCCCTAAGTGAAGGTCTTTGGATGACAGCAATATGTCAGGACCTGATAGTTTTTTGTGTCTACTTCCTGGGTGAAGGAAGCTTGGACCTAAGACCTTCCACATGCTAAGTGTGTGTTCTACCGCAGCCAAACCTCATCTCCAGATTTATCTTTTAGTTTTAAATTTGAAATGGTCTTAAGTTGTTCCAGCTGTTCTTGAGCTTGCTCTATTACCTAGGCAGGCCTTGAACTTGTCATCCTTCTGCCTCAGCCTCCTGAACAGCTAGGATTACAGGCCTATACCACCAGGCCTGGATCTGGTAACTCTTTTATGCTCAAAATGCAGTCATCCTTTAGTATCAGAAAGGGATCATTAACTCCAGGCCCCCTTTGGAGATGGAAACTGAGGTTGTTCAAATCTCTTATGTCAAATGATCTAACATTTGCATAACATACACATATAACGTGCTTTTTTATTTTGTAAATTTGCTTTCATTTTAATAAATTGCAAAATTGATATGTGTGCTAAATAAGTTCCATTTTGATTCTTTTTCACATGTAACATGCTTAAAATGATCTCTCAAGTATTTATAATACCTTTACAAAGGTATTATAAATGTGGAAAGAATAGCATTGGGGGAGTCCATACTGTTCAGTATAGAAACAATGCTGTTTTCTTTCAGTTTTTAGAGATGGGAGGACAGAAGAGAAGAAAGGAGGAGGAAGAGGTCTTCTTTTCTGCCATTCTCTGCCACTCAAGGCCTCAGCAAGGAGACATCTGCACACAGCCCAGGCCATTGCCCTCTTAGAACTTGGCCATTACCTGATCTTTTTTTTTTTTTTTTTTGTCAGAGAGACAGGGTGTCTCTGTGTAGCCCTGGCTGTCCTGGAACTCACTCTGTAGACCAGGCTGGCCTTGAACTCAGAAATTCATCTGCCTCTGCCTCCCAGTGCTGGGATTAAAGGTGTGCTCCACCACTGCCCATGATTTTGACTTTCAAGACTACAGAACTGTGAGAGTTGTAAGTATATTTAAGCCACTCAGTTAGGGAGGGGTTGGAGAGATGGCTCAGTGGTTAGGAGCTCTGGATGTTCTCCCAGCAGACCTGGGTTCAATTCCCAGCACCCACATGGCCGCTCACAACTGTCTATAACTCCAGTTCCAGGGGATCTGACACCCTGTATGTCAGACATACATGTATACAAAACACCAATGCATATAAAATAAGGATAAGTTACTACAAAAGGAAAGAAAAGAAAAGAAAAAATAAGTCACTCAGAACATTTTGTTACCGAAGCCAAAAAGCTGGCTAGCTGAGATAGCTATCATAGTAATTAAAACTCCTTACGTAATTAGAGCTATTTTGCCGATAAGGCCTCCCTTATCATAGCCTCCTAACCTGTGAAAGAGGAAAATATTTCCAAGTGTGCAAGTGACAGTTGATAACCCAAAGAAGGCCACCCAGACAAAGCATTGATACATCATAGTTGTGAAAGTCCTCTGAGGGCTAGGATCCCAAAATCAGTAATGATATTGCAAAACCAAGATACACTCAGCATCAGGCAAAGGTTTATCTGTCAGGAAGATAATAGCAGGTGCTCAGAGACAAACACACATTGCCTATACCCTTCATTTTAAACTTGAGTCTAATGCTTCAGGCACAGCAACCCTAAATGTATAACCACATTTTAATAGGCACTCTAGAATAGTTTTTAAAAAATAAGCTTTCACAATATGCTTCATTAACTCTGGGGGAGGGCGAGGAGGGTTGTGAGAAGGTGTCCTGTGGCTCAGGCTGTCTTAGCTCACTCTGTAGCTCAAGTTGGTTGTGTCCTGTCTATCCTCCTGCCTTCACGTCTGGAGAGTTAGGATTACAGTTCACGCTGCCACACCCAGCCGCCTTAGTAAGCTTTAAAATCACTTTTGGGGGCTGGAGAAATGGCTGTTAAGAGTATTTGTTCTTACAGAGGACCCGGATTCAATACCCAGTACCCACATGGGACCCACAAAGCTATCTGTAATTCCAGTTCCAGGGGATCTAACACCTTCCTCTGACCTCTGTGGACATCAGACACATATGTGGTATATATGTATGCGGGCAAACATGCACACACATGAAATAAAAATATTAAATTACAAAAAATTAAAGTGGCTTTTATTTTCTTTCCCTCCCTTCCTTTCTTCTCCTTCGCCGCCCCCTCCTTCTCCTTGAGATAGGGTCTTACTAGGTAGGTCTGAAAACTCAGCATGTTCACCAGGCTTGTCTCAAACTCATAGAGATCCACCTGCCTCCTCTGCCGCCTGAGTACTAGGATTAAAATCCCGTGCCACTTATCCCAGCTAAAACAGCTAAGATACAAAAAGGGGAAAAACATTTATATAAAAGCACTACTACCAATTACTAAATAGTAAGAAAAATCACTAATATTTAATTCTACTATTAATTCAGCAAAGTAAAATGTGTTATGTTAGGCCTAGCATAGTGGCACATACTTTCAATTCCAGAACTTGAGAGGCAGAGAGAGACCTGATTTACCCAGCAAGTCCCAGGCCAAACAGAGCTACACAGTGACACTCTGTCTCAAAAAAAAAAAAATGTTATATTAGGTCTGGGGCTGTGGCTCAGTTGGTAGGGCATTTGCCTAGCATGCACAAAGCCCTGGGTTCGATTCCCAACATCACCGGAGGTGACAGTACATGCCTGTAATCCTAGTATTGCTGTAAAAGCAGAATGGTCAGGGTTTCAAGGCCATCTTTGACTACAGTGAGCTCTAGGTGTGCCTAGCGGCCAGTCTTCCTTACCTACTTGATTGCCTTGAGAGTCACCTGGAAGACACATGTTTGGATGTGTGAGTTTTCAGAAAGGATTAACTGAAGAAGAAAGGCTCAGCTGTGAGTGAGTGGCACCACCCAAGGGCTAGGAGCCCAGACTGAATAAAAGGAAAAGAAGGTAGCTTGAGTGTCATGGCATATGCCTCTGTTCCCAGCATCTGAAAGGCAGCGGAGCAGGCTGATCTCGGTGATTCTAGGACAGCTGGGCCTTAGTGTTTTGTTTTTGCCCGGCTAGTGGTTTTTTTTTTTTTTTTTTTTTTTTTTTTTTTTTTTTTTTTTAATAAGGGTTTGTTGCACTGGGCAGTGGTGACTCATGCCTTTAATCCCAGAACTCGGGAGGCAGAGGCAGGAGGATTTCTGAGTTTGAGGCCAGCCTGGTCTACAGAGTGAGTTCCAGGACAGCCAGGGCTACACAGAGAAACCCTGTCTCCAAAATCCAAAAAGAAAAAGTTAACTTAGCTAGGTCCCAAATAACTGAGACTAGATTATTATATTTATTTATCAAGCTTTAAGGCCACACAACTGAGCAGTTTTACTCTATTTTAATCCTCTAAATTAATCTGGCTACCTCTGAACCAAAATCCCCATGATACTTGCATTTTAGCACCGATCTGATATTCATCGAGTCTCCTGGACTCTGTCCCTGTGACAGTGACTGCCAGGATCAAAGGCATGTGCCGCCAATGGCAGTTCTCAGTTGTGTTTCCAAAACAAGTGGACTCTAAGCATTGTAAAAGTCGGTTGGTTAGATGCAACGAACAGGACAGGATGTGGGGGTTTCTAGTGCAAACTCTAAGCTGTCTGAGAAACGGAGAGGGCAGATGGAGGAGTGAGTGAATTCTCCATGCTGTCCTCATCCATCTTGAATGTTTTCCAAATACCCATGTCTTTTTTTATTTTTACACTCCAGATTTTATCCTCCTCCCGGTCCACCCTCTGACTGTTCCATATCCCATACCTCCTTCACACACACCCCTCCGCGGCTTCCCGAGGATGTCCCCCCAGCTCCCCCCAAAAAATGCCCATGTCTTAGAGACTTTGTGCTCAGGCTGGTGCTATGGCCAGATGGTGCAACCATTAGGAGAAAGGGTCTTATGGGAAGATTTTAGGTTACCGGGAGCACGCCGTTGATGGGAATTCTGGGGGCCAGAAAGGTAACTCGGCCAGTATAAATAGCAGTCACATAAGCCTGACAAGCCAAGTTTGATCCCCAGAACCCAGATAATCAGCCAGATATATCGGTGACCGCAGCAGCACCACTGTGGAGAGGTGTGAACTATAGCGGGAGAACCAGCCAGAAGCTTGTAGAGCGTGCGTCAGAAACTCTTGCGGAAACAAGGTGGAAGGGCAGAACTGACTTGGCCAAGTTTCTCTGCCCTCCAAACTTGTGCTCCCTCACCAGCACACAAAACAAACCCGTTAAATTAAAAACAAGCATGTAAGGGAGGGTTGTGGGGCCGTAGCCCTGTTGTCTTCTCCTGTTGTTTCCCCCTCATAAGCATCTTGCCCTGCTGTGTGTGCGCTTTCTACCAGAACCATGCCTACCAGAGCCCCAAAGTCACGAGTCTCCCCATTCCTAGACTAGAACCTCCAAAATTATGGACCAAGATAATCTTTCTCTGTTCGTGATTATTCAGCTGTTTCGGTTGATGAGTAAGTAGGGCCTGCAGGGGCCAGATCTGCCAAGACTAGTGAAAGCAGGGACTTAGGCGGCCGGACAGGGGCTGTGTGGGCTGACAGAGGGAGGAGAGGCTGCCATGTGCAACGCAAGGAAATCAACAGAGAAAGTAAGAGCCCTGGTGCCACACATCGGACAGAACCAGCGGCTCACATTTCCAAGAACTAAAGGGCATGAAAGAGGGCTTTGAAGTCCGGCGGTGGTGGCGCAAGCCTGCAATCCCAGCTCTCTGGGAGGCAGAGACAGGTGGATTTCTGAGTTCCAGGCCAGTCTGGTCTACAGAGTGAGTTCCAGGGCAGCCAGGGCTACACAGAGAAACCCTGTCTCAAAAAAAAAATCAAATCCAAAAAAATTTTTAAAAATGAAAGAAAGAAAGAAAGAAAGAAAGAAAGAAAGAAAGAAAGAAAGAAAGAAAGAAAGAAAGAGGTCTTTGAAACCCGATGATTTCCACCAAGCTAATCTTCTTTTAAGTCCTGGATTCCTTTCCTTGGTTACTTGCCATAAATTGCTCAAAGCACAATACTGTACTTGCCAAAAGATAGCTGAAGAGAGTTAATCCTCCAGCTTCCAGCTCAGCGGTGAGGCTGGTTCCTTTTATGGCATCTGAGGTTAGACTTTCACTTGGTATATATATACCAAGTGAAATATGTATATGTATATATATATATATAATAGTCACAGTGGGTAAAACTGGGAAGGGGAGGGGGAGTGGGTAACACTGTAGGGTATTCACCAGAGGAGACTGCTCAGACATGGGTTTAAGCCAACAGAAAGTCTTTATCAGCCCACTAGCAACTACGTTGAGTGTTCAGAATCTCGGTGTAGCACTGGGCCTTTCTCAGGGTAAGTTTTTAAGCAGAAAAACCATGTTCTTAGTTGACACACTTCAGTTAACAAGAACAGTTAGCCAGAAGTAGAACTACAGAAACTAAAAAGCGAGTTTAGTATACTTTGAGACTTCCCCAGAACTATAAGGACCTTGATGGATTAGGTCTATTTTAGTTTTGGCAGATGGTGTTGTCTATGTGCTGAGTTTTACAGCCGGAATGGCTCTTCCATCATGGAGTCAGCTGTGCTAAGGCTTGGGCCCTGTTTCGGGTAAATATTTTAACAGACTGGGTTTGATTAATGTCTCGTCCTGATTTTTATTGTATTTTAGACAAGAGTCTCACTCAGTGTCCCAGGCTGTCTTCAAACTCACAGCAATCCCTCACCATGCATGGCTTAATGGGGTCACTTACAAAACAGCTGGTGACTAAGAGGTAGCTGTGCTGCTGAATCAACCCACCCTGCCCCCAGTCATTTTTTTTTTTAAATCTCCAATTTATCACAAATAGTTGGGCAAAGGAAATGGTGACTGCGGTTTGGAGGAGAAATGGGTCTTGTGACCCTTCTCTGAGAAGCACAGGTCTAGCCTGTTAGTCACTCTGTACTTGTCTTGTCTTTGCCAGTGATGTTTGGTTTCATTTTGAGACTATCTCATGTAGTACAGGTTGTCCTAGACAGCCTTGAACTCCAGAACCTTCTGCTTACCATCCAAGCACTGGAACTGCCTTGTGAACCAACACTCCTGGCTCAAAGCTAATCATTCCCCTTTTAATTTGTTCCTCTTTTGGGTACTGGGTACCTAGTTCTGCAACTTAGTGAAATATTTCTGGATGCTGAGGGGGTTAGGCAGCAAGAAGGGATTTTGCTGTTGTTATTGTTATTGTTGTTGTTTTTTTCCATTCAGAGACAGGGTCTCCCTGTGTAGCCCTTGCTGTCTTAGAACTCACTATGTAGACCAGGCTGGCCTCAAACTCACAGAGACCCACTTGCCTCTGCCTCTGCCTCTGCCTCCCAAGTGCTGGGATTAAAGGTGTGTGCCACCACTGTTGGGAATCAGTTCCAATGCTTTGCTTGACTTTGGCTCCTAAAAGCCAAGCTGAGGGTCCCCCACCCCCACCCCCACCCCCACTGGCTTTGACTGCTAATAAAGAACTGCCACACAGCCAATGGCTGGGCAGGGACTCTTAGATTGTGTGGGCCAGGGGCCGATGGGGAGAAGAACAGATGAAATGGCCATGAACGGGGAGCAGAGACAGCAGAGCCACTTCCCCGACTGTATCTGGGGTAGCAGAAACAAAATATAGATTTTAAAAGATGTTAACTCAGGAATACCAGAGAGGAGTGTGTGCTAGCCACAGTAGGTTTAGAAGTGCCCAGCCATTGAGCTAGTAAAGGCATATCAAAATTATCTGGTACTCGAGAGTGTGTGTGTGCGCGCGCGCGTGCGCTGGCTAAATTTTGGTTATTTTTGTTGTTGTTGTTTGTTTTTGTTTTTTGTTTTTAAGATTCATTTATTTGGAATTTGCAATATTCCTGCTTCAGACTCTTGAGGTCTGAGATTAAAGACATGGGTCACCAAGCCTAGCTTCTTGTCCTTTCTAATGAATTTTTCACATGCTTTAAGTTGCTAATGCTCAAAGTTCACATCAGTGAATTAAAGGAAATAAGTGTAGATAAATAAAATATAGGGGCCGTAGGGGCTGGCAGTGTGGAGTCAGTGGTGGAGTCCCCTACCTCCCTCTTGTTTTCTGAGGTAGTCCTGTGTCATGTGGCTCCAGCCTTGAACTCACTATGTAGCTATGTAGCTATGTAGCTGAGAATGGCCTTGAACTAATAGTGTGAGTGTGTGTGTGTGTGTGTGTGTGTGTGTGTGTGTGTGCAGACAATACATATTTATCTCCCACGGAAGTGCTCAAGGACATGCCCCCAAACACCTCTGCTCTGCTTGCTATTTTGAAACGCACCAGGTGCAGAAAGGGAGACTCGCCCTGTCTGTTTCTTCCTAAAGTTGACAGCGACGCCTCCCTTGAGATTAAGTCCTCTCGGCCAGGAAGGAAGAAATCCCTTATCAGAGGCCACTGCAAATCCATTCTGGGAAGCAAACAGAATTTCTACACTAACTCTTATCATCTGCACCCGCCTCTCCTCGCCGTGCCCAGTGACTTCTGCTCAAGTCACCATTTCCTGGCTGAATCCCTTTGTCTTGTCATTTCTGCACTATTTAGAGTTTCTCTAAAAGATATGGCTGCTTTCTGTCCTGGTCACTTAGTGGTCTGTTCATTCCCCTTTGTAGACTTATTAGACACCCGAAACTGATAGAATGTGTCCGCTGTTCACTTTATTTCTTGAGTACACTCAAGATTTCAAGCACAAGAGGGGTATACATTTTTTTCTTCTCCCCCAACCCTTCCCACAGAATTGGGCCATATAATAATGGGCTCTTGTGTGTGTTTGAACTTTCCAACTGAACCATGCTTCTTAGATAATCATCGCTCAATCACTGTGAATGACATGAAGGCCAGATTACACCAGAATTACATTGAGTTTGACTTTAAGACTTTAAATGAGATAATCTCTGGTAAGATGGCTCAGTGGTTAAGAGCACTGACTGCTCTTCTGGAGGTCAGGAGTTCAAATCCCAGCAACCACTTGGTGGCTCACAACCATCTGTAACAATAAACAAGTGAAAAAAAAAAAAAAAAAACCTATGGGCCAGAGCATGCGGGGCTGGATCGAGCAGAGTCTTGCGAGGGTAGGGCCAGAGCAAGAGGGAGAAGGGAAGAAAAAAAAAAAAAAGAAACACTTTAAATGAGATAATCTGTTTATTTTCCTTGAATGGTGCTAGGTATCGAACTCAGGATCCTGCACAAGGTAGAGAAGCGCTGTTACCACCGAGCGAGCTTCCCAGCCCCAGAGATGTAACTCTTTAAGAAAGAAAAGTTATGTTTTTGTTTTAATTTGTGTGCATGGCATGAATGAAGATGCTCCCAGAAGCCAGAGTATCAGTTACCCTGGTGATGGAGTTACAGGCAGATGTGAGCATCCAGATGTTAGTGTCGGGAGCCAAACTCAGATCCTGAGCAAAAGCAGTTCTTGGCTCTTAACTACTGGGCCATCTCTCCAGTCCAAAAAATAAAAAAAATCCTAGTTCTCATTAAAACACATTTGCAGTGGTGGCGCACGCCTTTAATCCTAGCCAGCACTTGGGAGGCAGAGGCAGGTAGATTTCTGAGTTTGAGGCCAGCGTGGTCTACAGTTAGTTCCAGGACAGCCAGGGCTACACAGAGAAACCCTGTCTTGAAAAAACAAAAACAACAACAAAAAAAACCCCAAACACATTTATGATTTCATTAACTTATTCTGGTAAACCACAGTGGCCTTATGCTAAGGATTGGCAAAAAGGATCAAGATTAGCTATATAACTCATATTTCAGATCAGGTTTTATCTCCTAGTGACCAGACATACTACAAGAATTAGATTGCAGCTCTATAGATTAAAAAAAAAAAAATCATACTAAATGATTCCATACAATTCGAACTCAGGATATGCACATATACTTTGTGTCAAAGTGCTTATCTTACTAATATGGGTGTTTATCAGTCATGTTCTTTGCATTTAGAGTCATCATATAGAATTATTCATTCACAAATGCAGTGCTTACTGCAGAGACTCCCAACTGGGGTGAGTGCTGGGCACCAGATAAGATGTTTATACACAGTTCTGCTCCATAAGGCTCTCGGATCACTGCAGAAGAGAAGGCAGAGCGTGCAGGAGGTGGGGAGGAAGGAGTGGAAGTCTGTCTGCCTGCATGGCACAGCTATTACACTGGTGATATTACAGTAAAGCCACTTTAACTGAATCCTGGATAGAGCCAGCAGCACGATCTACAACTTCGAATGTTCCCACAAGTTCATTACTGGGTCCCTTGAGTTGTCTTTATCTCAGATTTGATCATTTGGTCTCAGAGAGCACTCATCAGGGAAATCTTTGCTTTAGACTTTAAGAAGAGCGATTTCCCATCCTAAGAAGGAGATCTGCACTGATGTCACCTTCCTGTCCTGCATGGCCAACAGTACCTCACGCCGGATATCCAGCGCTCTGCAACCACAGGCAGCCTCGGGTACCGCAGCTGCTGCTCCTCTTCTGGATACCATCAACATGTTTTCTGTAATCCCCTATCTTTAACTGACATGTCATAGATGTTTAAACTTTCTCCTAATTTTATTTAGTAGTATGTGGTTAGTATTTTTTATAAATAGCATTTAATTTTATATACTCATTGTTTTGGGTACCTGAATCTCTAAAACCCTACATACTTACATCTAGTCAAATAATATCACACATTATATAGTAATTACTTTTCATGCTTTTCTATTTCTATTTTATTTGTTTATTTGTGTATTTTTGACATGGGGTTGAGCTTGAACTCACATTGATTGCCCTGTCCTGCCTACTGAATGCTGGGATTCTAAGCACAAGCTGCTATACCTGTATGGGTATTTTGATTGCACGTATGTATTTTACCACATACATGCCTGGTATCTGCAGAGGCCAGAGGAAGGTGTTAGATTCCCTGGACCTGGACTTAGTGACAGGTATGGGCAGCCATGTTTCATAGATCCTCCCCATTTTTGTCTTTTGTGAGATGAGAGTCTCATATAGTACAGGTTAGACTTCATAATGTAATCAAGAAATACTCAGCTTGCCTGCTTTTAACTCCCTCATGTTGCTTGTAACTCCACCAGAACAGACACGGGGATACTCTTAGAGCTGACTATAAAATCACAACACTAGCAAATCATGCAAGAATACTTAGCAAGAAACAGAACTACAAAAGCCCAAATCAAGGCTTAGTACATTTAGGGACTTTCCTGGATCCTAGAACAATGGACTAGGTCTTTGATGGATTAGGTCTTTGTTCCTATTTTGACAGGTGTTGAGGCCTATGTGCTGGGTTTAAAGTCAGAATGGTGCCTCTAACCTGGTATCACTTGTGCTAAGGTCTGGGAACCTAGTACACTAGGAGTATAGGCCAGTGTCATCATAGACTAATAGTTTGCCTTCCTAAATTTTTATTATTTTTTGTGGTGTTAGGGATTGACCTAGTCATGTGCTCTATCACTAAGACATCTCTTCAAGCCAGGCAGTGGTGGTGCATGCCTTTAATCCCAGCACTTGGGAGGCAGAGGTAGTGGATTTCTGAGTTCAAGGCTAGCCTGATCTACAGAGTGAGTTCCAGGACAGCCAGGGCTACACAGAGAAACCCTGTCTCGAAAAACCAAAAAAAAAAAAAAGAAAAAAAAAAAAAAAAGAAAAAGAAAAGAGAAGAAAAGAAAAAAGAAGATATCTCTTCAGTCCCCTCACTGTCCTTCCTTTCCCTCCCACTGTGCCTCTTTTTCTTCCTTCCTCCCTCCCTCCCTCCCTTCCTTCCTTCCTTCCTTCCTTCCTTCCTTCCTTCCTTCCTTCCTTCCCTTCCTCTTTCATGCACTATGAGTCCCTGTTGACCCAGAACCCACGGCCTCAAGCTTCCCCCTGCCTCAACCTCTTGAACACCCAGGAGTGCAGGCATGTACTGCCATGCATCACTTCCATACAATTTTGATTTTGGACTTAAAAATAAATCGAACTCATCAACCAAAAATGTGCTTCAATCACAGTTTCAATTCTCTGAGTTTTCATGGCTTTAAAAGCAAAATGTATTCCCCCAGGCTCGTAAGTGGCAAGAATAGTTCTGAAATTGTATTGAATACAAGTGACTGATTAATGAATTAAACATCACCCGGAGGATTGGCCCATCTAGAAACTTGATGAGATCCTCACAGGGTTCTTTTTGTCTTCTCTTTTCTCTCTCCCCTCCTCTTCCCCTCACTCACTCACCCCTCAGTACTGATTGAACCCAGAGTCCCACATATGCCAGATTCGGTCTTCTCCCACTGAGCTATAGCCCTAGCCTTTCTTTCTTTTTCTCTTCTGTCATTGTCTCAGGAAATTACATTGCCTGGCCTTGAACTTATAGCCCAAAGAGGCCTTGAATTGGGGATCATTAGGCCATGGCCTTCCAAGGCCTACAAGCCCTGTGCCACCAGGCCTAGTCACTAGTTAGTTCACTGAACTGGAAATGTTTCATTCGCAGACAGAAGAGGTGTTCAGAGGAGTCACTGTGAGAAGGACAGTTTCATAGTCAAAGCTGAATCAAATCCAGCAAAATTCAGACGAATTGCTCCAAAGTTACTTTCCTTATCCAGCAGGAAGGGAGCAATGGGAAAATAACTGATCAGTTAGTGTCAAGGGATTTTAAAAGTTTAAGTTCATCTCAGTTTGGTTTTGAGACAAGGTTTCACTGAGTAGCTCTGGCTGCCTGGAATTTACTATGTAGACCAGGCTTTCCTCAAACTCACAAAGATCTACCTGCCAGTGACTCTAGAGTGCTAGGATTAAGGTCATGTGCTGCCAAGCCCAACTTGGTAAATCATTATGCAAGAATTAGGGCACGGGACAATTCATTATCATTCTAACTTTGATCTGCCTCCTGGTGAAATCCAGGGCATTACTTATCTTTCTCCTTTGATTTCCTCAAAGGCCGGTAACAATTTAGTTCCTCTTTGGACAAGGAACTTCGTTATGGGTGACCAAATTTGGATTCTGAGCTTGATTTATTAGGAACGAGTGGATCATTAGTCTAAAACAACAACATACAATAATATTATTTAATCAGTTTATATCCCTATTCATTCAACCCATTTATATTAATTTGTTTGCAAACTGTTTAGGAAGAAGAATATGCTGCTATATTCCTATAGTCTCAGGGCTAGGAAGGAGGCTGAAGCAGGACCACTGAGAGTCCCAGGACAGCTTGGGCTACATAGACAGGCTTTGTTAGAAAAAAAGGCCAGGAGGTGATGTCACATAGCTTTAATCCCAGCACTAGGGATGCAGAGGCCAGCCTGATCTTCAGATGGAGTTCCAGGACAGCCAGGGCTATACAGAGAAACCCTGTCTCAAACAAACCAAAAAAAAACTTTCAGAGGTTCAGTTTTTCCTTAGAGGGAGCACTTATTCAATTGTGCATGTAAATCTGATTCCTCTCTTGATGGAGGCTTCTGAAGGTTATAGTTAATGAATGCCTGTCAGGGGCTTGGAGATTTATCACACTGGTAGAACACTTCCTTGGCATGTGCTAGGTCTGAGTTAGAAGCCAGCATTTCGAGATGAGACAGAGAAAAATGTGGAGCTCAGATGTATTCCAAGGAAAGGCTTTTAGCTATGGTATCAGGCCTTATGAATGCTTTGATCTTACAGTCCTGCCTGCAACTGTGTTCTGCTTATCCAGCAGGAGTGAAAAGGCAAACACGACCCTCTCAATACCTAGCAGACAATTCCCATTCCATCTCTACCACTTCCCATTGTTGCTAGCACAGATGAAGTGATTTAGCTGGTAAGGGTTCCTGCAGCCCTAGGAAATCAAGTTCATAATCCTCAGGACCCACATTAATGTGGAAGAGAAGAACAGACTCCACAAAATTATCCTCTCATTTACTCGCGGGTACCACAGCATGAGTGCCCTCCCCCCCCACACACAAAATAAGCAATGATAATGACAAGCTAGAGAGACAGCTCGGGGGTTAAGCGTGATAGCCATTCTTGCCCAGGACCTGAGTTTCATTCCAGGGCACTCAAAGGGGGGCTCAGACACCTAGAACCAACACCCTTTTCATTCCCCACATTTTCTTTTCTTTTTTTTTTTGCATTTGGTTTTTTTGAGACAAGGTTTCTCTGTGTAGCCCTGGCTGTCCTGGAACTCACTCTGTAGACCAGGCTGGCCTCAAACTCAGAAATCCACCTGCCTCTGCCTCCCAAGTGCTGGGATTACAGGCGTGCACCACCACCGCCCGGCCCCACATTTTCTTTTTAAATGAAAAGATTTCCAATTAAAAGATCCCAACAATCTTAATCTCCTCCACCTAGGAAAACAATTATTTACACAAAGAGTGATGGTCTCGGGTAGCTGGACCCTTCCCCCTTTTTCTTTACTTCCTTTATTCAGAGTCTTTTAAAACTAGTCAGTCTTGAAAGTCTGTGGATTCAGACCCCAGCCAATGGGGAAACAGCATCACCATCTGCTTTGACATAATAAAAAAACCAAAAAAAAAAAAAAAAAAAAAAAAAAAAACCCACAAAAAACCAAAATAATAACAACAAAACCAAGTGAAGCTGTTTGTTGGCACACTGGGGAGGGTTGGGCTATCTCTGAGTTTAGAGCAGCTACATAGTGAGTTCCAGGCCAGACAGAGCTACTTAGTAAGACATTGTTAAAAAACAAAACAAAAACTAAAAACAGAACAAAACCAAGTGAACTTCCTGCCTCTAAGTTTCCGTGTGTGTGCATGTATGTGTGTGTGTGTGTGTGATACCAAGAATATTTGTTTCCAACACCTAGAAATTAAATATTATTCTTTACCCCAGTGTGATGGCACATGCCCTTAATCTCAGTACTCAGGAGGCAGAGCTAGGAGGATCTCTGAGTTCAAAGCTAGCCTGGTCTACTGCAAAGTAAGTTCCAGACAGCCAGGGCTACATAGAGAAACCCTGTCTCTAACAAACAAATGAAGTATGATTTCTTAGTAGAATTTTCAGGTCTCCTTACAGTGAGATTTCATATTACTCCTCCCTCCAGTGAACTCGTTGGGCTATTTTAAAGCCTCACTACCATTCTGTAGATCACAACAATTTAAAGATTGTCAATGAAAAATATTTAAATAATATTTAATCTGTATGTGTAGGTTAGAGGTCAGAGAACAAACCTGTAGAAGTCAGTTCTCTCCTCCCTGAGATGGAACTCAGGTTTTCAGGTTTGGTGGCAGGTTCTTGCCGCTCTGTGAGAGAGAGAGAGAGAGAGAGAGAGCACATTTATGGAGTTAAATTCCTTCTAAATAGAATACACAGACTTTCCAATTCCTATTTAAATTTCACCAGATTTCTGGAAGTGTTTTTCTTTCCCTTCCAGCAGAGGCTGCAGAGCACAGAGTTTTTACAATGTATACAAGACCTTAGGACAAAAGTCGCCTTTGTTCAAAGGCTCTAATGGAGGTGGAAGACACAGGGTCAGAAGAGTAACAACAAAAAGTGCTTGTTCCTGATAGAGAATGAGTAGGATTTGTGACAGAAATTCAGACAGATTTAGGAGGAGAAGACAGAGACAGAAAAAGAATATACAAGCACAATGTTAAATAAAAGTTACAGGGGACCTTTATTTTAAACAAGGCCCTTGCACTATGCTCAAAACAAAAACAAACAAAAAAGGACTAACCAAAACCTGCTAAAGGTCTGTGCCACAAAACTCAACCTGTCTCTATCTCCACTTCTATAAGGAGAGTAACTTTGGAATGGCTACCTTCCCCACTTTTTAATTTCTGAAAATACTTTAGCCCCTCCTGCCTCCACTTCTCAAGTGCTGGGATTACAGGCAGGCAAAGCCATACCTAGTTTGTAGGTATGGATTTTTTTTTTAAGTTCATGCATTCATTTTTATTCCTTCAATTATTCAATATTTGTGTTGGGTGCTAAGGATATGGAAACCGAGGACAGTGTTCCTGAGTCAGAGGCGAGAGGATGCTACAAGTTTGAGATCACCTTGGTTTACACAGCTAAATTCCAGGGCATCCAGGTTACAGAGTTAGACCCTAGGGATGGGGGTGGGGCTGGGGGATATATAAAAAGTTATGTGTGATGTTCATACATGTAAGCCTATAATTTGGTGGTCTGGGGTTTCTTTGTTTCTTTCTTTGTTTCTTTCTTTGTTTCTTTCTTTTTGGTTTTTTTGAGACAGAGTTTCCCTGTGTAGCCCTGGCTATCCTGGAACTCACTCTGTAGACCAGGCTGGCCTCAAACTCAGAAATCCCCTTGCCTCTGCCTCCCAAGTGCTGGGATTAAAAGCATGCCAGCCAGCTGGTCTGGAGCTTCAAGACAAAGAAAATATTCAGTTGTAGCAATCGGCTGTTAGCTTTGTACTTGGAAATCAGACCCAGTAAAATCTAGCTTGGTCTACACAGCAAGTTGCTGGCCAGCACAGCATGGTTTATTATAGATTATTCTTGCCAAATGCTAAAGTTCATAACAATGGTCTATATTACTCAGAAATATCAGCTAATCACACTACTCTGTGTATGTTCTGCTGGGATTAAACTCAGAGCTTCCTGCTTGCTGGATAAGTAGTGACACCCATAGCAAACCATGGTTACTTTGTATACCATTCTTCAGGCCCAGTGTTCTCATAGTTGTCTCCTTTACCAGGCTGTAAATGCTTTTACTTATTTTGATACAGTATCTTGTTATGTAGCCCCAGCTGGCCTCAAACTCCAAAGTTTGGCATGTCAGCCTCCAAGGGCCAGGATTAGTCTGTGTCTTCTCAACCTTTCCAACCTCAGCAATTCAGGGGCCAGGGAATCGAGGCAACCCTAGTTCTGACTGCAGCAAGTGGAGTGGAAGGAGTTGGGAAGCAATCTCTCGTGGGAAATGAAAATATTTCTAATGACTTACCAGTATGGAGCATTTTCCAGCCTCTTTCTTGGAAGTAATTCAGTCTTTAATTATAGACATTCGTTTGCCTTGCCTGAAATAACTTCCTGGAATTAAAACTTTGAAATCTTTTAATAAAATCGGTTCCATCTAGAAGTTAAAGTCAAGTTTGTGACTTGCAAGACAGTGATGTTAAGAATCTAGATCAGCCTATCAGATTCAAAGTTCAAACCTGGCATGGTGCCACAGCAACCCGAGTCTTGGGAGGCTGCACCAGAAGGATCATCAATTCAGGTCCAACCCTAACTACACAGCAAGGCTGAGGCCATTCTTGGCTGAATGATATATCCTGGTTCAAAAACAAACAAAAAACAAAACCCGGAAAGCACAAAAAGAAAACGATAAAAAAACAAAACAAAACAAAATCCTCAGAATTCTCTTTGCTGCATTCCCCCACTAATTATGTGCTCTGAGCAATCTTGCTAGGTGCTAGAATTTACTAAGGAAACTTTAAACTTAAGTTCGCTTAAGATACGTATGTAATGAATGACACCTGATTTGACTTTGTAGGCGACTGGCTTTTCTCTTGCAGACCACTGCTGTGCCAGAGACCACATACACAGGCTCTGTCCTGGATTATCTACAGCTTTCTAATCTTGCCACCACTGGTCAATTGGCACGTGGCTTTCCGGACATCAACCATCCGAGACAGCTTTGAAATTAGTTGCTAATTAATGGCGTGAGTCGGACGATTTCGGTTTCACAGTGGTTACTTCGCCTCCATTCATCACGCCCCAATTGGTTCCAGGCTAATAAAAGCCGCGGGCGGCTCCTGGGTCACCAGCCCTGCCTAGACCCGCACCGCTCTTCGCGCAGCAGCCTGGAGCACCCGGAGGCGGGGCTTCAGAGACAGCTCCGGGCTGCGCGCGCGGCGCGGGCCTCCGTGAGCGCGCCAGGGGAGGGGCGCGCGAGGCGCGCAGGGCGCGCGCGGCGGCCGCTGCGGCCTGTTGGCGCGGTCGCCGGCAGCCTCGAGCGAGTCGAGCTAGGCACCGTGGCGGCTGTGGCTGGCGGGGAGCGCGTGGCCGGATCAATTCCCGAGTGGCCCGCGACCATGTCCCTGGGGCAGCGGCTGGCTCTGCTGGCCATCCGTCTGCAGGAGCCGCAGCGGGTGGCGAGCTTCCAGCGTCTGTGTGGGGTGGAGGTGCCGCTCGGTAGCCCGGCGGCGGGCGAGGATGCAGAGCCCGAGGTTCGCGGAGCCCCGGGAGAACCCCGGCGACGGGGACGGCAGCCGGGCTCTGAGGACAGCTCCAGCCCCGCCAAGCCCGACTGCTGCGGTGCCCCGAACGGCGTGCGCAACGGGCTGGCGGCCGAGCCGGGCCCGACAGGGCCCCGCCGCGCGGGCTCGCTGCGCCGCAACTCGTTGACCGGCGAGGAGGGCGAGCTGGCCAAAGTGAGCAACTTGCCGCTCTACTACCTGTTCTCCTTCGGCACCGAACTGGGCAACGAGCTCTTCTACATTTTCTTCTTCCCCTTCTGGATCTGGAATCTCGACCCCTTGGTGGGCCGGAGGCTGGTGATTATCTGGGTGCTGGTCATGTACCTGGGCCAGTGCACCAAGGACATCATCCGCTGGCCGCGGCCGGCCTCGCCGCCCGTCATCAAGCTGGAGGTTTTCTACAACTCGGAATACAGCATGCCCTCCACGCATGCCATGTCCGGCACCGCCATCCCCATCGCCATGATCCTGCTCACCTATGGCCGCTGGCAGGTACGCTGCGCCCCTCAGCTCCACGGACGAGTTTCCAGAGCTCTCTGAACTTTTTTAAAAAACAAATTTGGCTTTTCCAGTCCAAAATCCCTGCCCGGTTCTCACAGTACCCACAAGCAGGCCCTGTCAGAGTTCTAGAAAATTAACTAATGAATCTTAACTACTAAACTGTATTTTAATACAGTTAAGTATAGTTTCTTGGACACCCCCACCCCCACGCTTTAGGAAACACTTCCAGTGCATTTAATCTTTGAGCTTGGAATGAGTTTTTAAACTTAGTTCATCTGATGGACAGGGGTGATGTGGTTTTCTTAAAATGAGACACATGGTAACTAAGACCCGGTTTCATTGCAATACATGATGTTTACAATGTAAAATTAGATAGTGTTTTCAAACAGTAGTATAATTCTGACACAGGCACATCCCAAGCACTAAAGCAATGACAGTTAAGAAAAGCTTAAGCAAAGGAACAGAATCTGGGTGAGTTCGTCGTAAAGGATTGATTGCAGTTCTGTTGAGACGCTTGACTTCTCTGGTCTGGAGACTCAGGTGCTAGTTGTTACCCTGTTACTATGGCTGTAACTGTAACCCTGCATGGCTCTGCCTTCGGAGGAGCCGGATTAGTTATAATGGCGTATGATACCGGGGTCAATTTGCCCATCAGGAGTTTTTAATGGTAGTCATCTTTTAATTTGCCTGCTTTTTTGGGCTTCCCAAATTTGAAATTCCTAGGGTTTGTTTGCAAGTGATACTTGAGTTTACAATTTAATTATCTTTCCCATAGAAGCGAAATATATTTGTCTACTGGTCTTAAATGGTATGATTTGTTAGTCTTTCGGACCAGTCTCTTAAGAATAAAGTGCATAATTCTGGAGAATCTAGGAAAACTCATTGTCTCTTTTTAACTCCTTTTCATTGCACGAGATTGAGAAATGCCAACGGCTGTAAAACTCCACTGCAGGCTTACTTAACCCACACACAGTTTCAGTATGGGTAAATGTTGTTGCCTGTACCATCCCAGCCCCCCTCTACCGTGCAGTTCATCTGTTTTATAGTAACAGAAATCAGGCACGCACCCAGGAAGAATGACGGAATTAGGAGGGGAGACTAACATAGAAAGTTCTTTTCTTATTTAACTCCTGGTGATACATGGTCACATTTGGACTGCAAAAACAGTGACACTTGTTTGGGGTGAAAAACATATCTAAAAATTCCCATCTGACCTAACTATTTCAGAAAGTGAGATTGTCAGTGTGTTTGTTTTCTATGTGTGTATGCTGCTGTTTGTCTATTGATGAGGGACTTTCTACCACCTCCTTCCTGATGGGCTGCCTTCAGAGGTGGGGTGGGGAGGGAGGGAGGGAGAAAGAGAGAGAATGAGTTGGTTCTGCTCTTCAGTTATTCAGGACACATGCTAACAGGAAGTCTGAAAATAGTTCTGCTGAATTGTTTATGGGATGTAGCTATCAATATTTTAGCATTTCAAGGCTAAAATGTAATAATCAGGCTAAGCTTATATTCTATTTTTTTTTTGTTTGTCTTGTTTTTAGGCAGGCTCTCACTGTAGCTCAGGCTGGCCTGGAACTCACTATGTATGTAGCTCAGGCTGGCCTCAAACAGGAACTATATACAATCTACTGTATTTAATTCAACATTTGCAAATCATACAGGCTTTGAGATTGCAGTCAGGCTGGGTGATAGACATCTTCTCGTCTTAAACAGGTCTTCAGGCAGCCATCAGTCCACTCTGTGTGTATAGATTTTCCTATCGTGAGCATACTGGAGGAACCTTGCACTATAACGCCTGTTTAACAGACTTTTTTTTTTTCACTTAAGCTTTTTTTTCTTTTTTCTTTTTTTTGGTTTTTTGAGATGGAGTTTCTCTATGTAGCCCTGGCTGTCCTGGAACTCCTCACTCTGTAGACCAGGCTGGTCTAGAACTCTCAGAGATTCCCCTGACTCCTAAGTGCTGGGACTAAAGGCGTGTGCCAGCACCACCTGGCATTCTCACAGCATTTTTAAGATTCTTTTAACAGTTTTAAACATGGGCATACATTTTTTTTTTTTATAGTTTACCTCCCCAGCAGCTTCTTAAAGACCATATTGTAGTAAATAACCAGGACTTGGTTCCTTTTATTAGTGGATAGTGTTTCATTAGATGAATTTGTTATTTTTTTTTCCATCAGTTGGTAGCCATTTGGTTTTTTGTTGTTGTTGTTGTTTACTGATTAATTGCTTGATTGTGTAGTGTTGATTGTGTAACCTAGCTGGCCTGGAATTCAGTATAGAGGAGGCCACACCTAAACCTAGAATCTTTTTCTATTAGCCTCCCAAGTGCTGTAAATTCAGGCATGTATGTGTCAGTATGTTTGGGTTGGTATATTTTTATTTTATTTCTTAAAAGGATTTATTTTATTTTATTTGTGCTTATGTGTGTTAGTATCTGTGTGGGTACGTGTGTGTGTGTGTGTGTGTGTGTGTGTGTGTGTGTGTACACGTGTGTACTCAGGTGCCCATTGGTGATCAGAAAGGAGTATCAAATTCCCTGGAGTTGCATTTATCTGAACCCTGTAATTTAGGTGCAGGGATCCAAACTCTGGTCCTCTGCTAGAGCAGCAAGTTCTCTTAATTGCTAAGACATCTCTCCAGCCCCATTTCTGGATGCTCGGGGCACTGCCCCCCCTCCAGATAAACATAATAAAAATATGAAAAATAAAATCATCATTATTTTTATTATTGGTTCTAGGAATTAAACTCTTTAATTTCAAAGAGAATGTGTATCTACAGATGGAAGCACTTATTCACCTTTCATTAGTTTTATCTTTATTTGAGAAATGAATCTGGCATCATTTCTTCCACATAGATAATTAACTGCCCTTGTATCAATTTTGAGTAATTTGTCTTTTTTTTTTTCTTCATGTATTTGTAATGCCACACCTATTGTACATCAGGTTCCTTGATGAGTGTGGCTCTGACTGGGTTCCAGTGTGTATTGCTGATGCGCTTGTCTACTCTGAGTTCACTGTTTAGACGCCTATTCACGTAAAGTGTCTACCTTTAAGGTTTCGATGGCTAATTTGGATCTTTGCCTTTCGTTTATTTTGTTTGTTCCATGATGCTGAGTGTTGAAACCTAGGCTTTTGGCTGTGCCCATTTAGTGGTGTGTGTGTGTGTGTGTGTTTTAGGTCTAACACGTTTTTATTTTGAGACATGGTCTAAGTTGCCCAGGTTAACCTTGAACGCACTCTGTAGGGTGACTGGACTCCAGCTTGGAATCCTTCTGTCTCACCTTCCCATGTAGTTGGGATCATAGGTCTGCGCCACCATACCCAACTCTCAGTATACAGTCAGCTCTTTAATTGCCTTGAAAAAGCTGGGAGGTGGTGGCACACGCCTGTAATCCCAGCACTCTGGGAGGCAGAGGCAGGCGGATTTCTGAGTTCCAGGCCAGCCTGGTCTACAGAGTGAGTTCCAGGACAGCCAGAGTTATATAGAGAGAAACCCTGTCTCAAAAAACAAACAAACAAACAAATCCAAAAAAAAAAACAAAAAACAAAAAAAAATTGCCTTGAAAAACTGTGAGCTTTATTGACTTGCAATGAAATTGTACTTAGAGGAACTAATCGCATCTGTTGTATTTGCTGTTGCTTTTTTGTTGTTTCTGTTTGTGCTGCTTCTAGATATAAAAACTCACTAGTGTCAACAAAATGGACTGTGCAGTCTATGAAGCATAGGTAGACTTTCTCCCAGTATGACATTTTTATTTTATTTTTTGAGACATGGTTTCTCTGTGTAGCCCTGGCTGTCCTTGAATGCACTCTAGACCAGGCCAGCCTGAACTAGAACAGATCCACCTGCTTCTGCTTGCCAGTGCTGGGATTAAAGGCGCGTGCCACCCCTGCCAGGCCTCTCTAAGCTTATCTTAAATTTTGTAGATTTATTTACTTATGAGACAAGGTCTCATTGTCACCAACTGGCCTTGGAACTCTTTTGAGAGTTGTGCCTGTCTCTGTCTTTGCAGGGATTACAGATGTATACTACCAAACCTAGCAAGTTTCATGGGTTTAAAGGTAGAATTGACAAGTCTTTGTTTGTTTGATTTTTTTTGGATTTGGTTTTTTCAAGACATGGTTTCTCTGCATAGCCCTGGCTGTCCTGGAACTCACTCTGTAGACCAGGCTGGCCTCGAACTCAGAAATCTGCCTGCCTCTGCCTCCCAGAGTGCTGGGATTATAGGCGTGCGCCACCACCGGCCGCCCGGCTAGAATTGACAAGTCTTGATGACTTATTGGATCTGTCATTAAGGAGGCAAAAAGGAGAAAGGATTATGTCCACATTTCTGGTTTGGGAAGTATAATTTGTGAAGAGGCAACACACACACACACACACACACACACACACACACACACATATAAGAAGCATCTTGGATCATGTGTGCAGGATCACCAAGGAGCTGGTGCTTTGATATCCTTAAAACAACTACCTGAAGCAATGAAAGAGGCAGATTTCTTCATGGAAGATGAGTAAGACTTGGTGCCGGCACATGGAGAATCATGAGAATGGAACATTGCCCTCAAAGAGGGCACACAGTGAGAATCCGAGGTCCAGCAAGAAATCTCTTAAGATTCCAGCATTTAAGGACTCAGTGAAGTGTGTGTCAAAGCCAGGTGCAGGGGCTTGAACAATGGCCCAGCAGTTGAACAATGGCCCACACTGCTCTTGCAGGGGACCCAAGCCCCTCCCACCCTCCCCGCAATGGGTAGTTCCATCCACCCTTAGCTCCAGCTCCTGGGGATCTGGTGCTGCTCTCTCCTGGCTCTCTAGTGGTACTCAAGTGCATGCACTCTCACATAGAACATAAAATTAAAGCTTAAAAAACAAACACCATGCCAGGCACGATGGTGCGAGCTGTAGTCCCAACACTGGGAAGCCTGGCAAGTAAATCCCTGGGACTCCCTGACCAGTCTGCAGTTCCCGTGGTGAGTGGCAGGCCAGTGTGAGACCTATCTCAACAAACTGTAGTGGTTCTCTTGAAGAACAACATCCAAGGTTGTCCTCTGACCTCCACATGTAGAGCACATGCACATGAGTGTGGAGAGAGAAACGTAGGCACACATATCAGCATTTAAAGAGCTGAAATATGAGAAGTAAGCAGATATCTTAGGGAACTGCCGAGATGGTTCAGCGTTTAAGAGCACTCGCTTGCTGCGTTATCATGAAGACCACAGTTTGGATGCTAGCACTCATGTAATAGGCTGGGTGTCCTGAGCACACCTGAAACCCCAAACTCCTGGAGGGAGCACAGACCGGATTGCTAAGGCTTGTTGGCTTCCATCTTCACTGAGAAAACCACTAGCCCCAGGTCCAGGGAGAGACCCTGCCTCAAAAAATAGGCAGAGGATAATGACAGCCCCTTCTGTTCTCCATATGCTCCTATAGGCACAGACACCCACACAGACAAATGCTGTCTCTCGCTTATACAAATAAGTAATGTCTTTACAAAAAGAAGATATCTTAGAAATATCTAAGGTGATGTAGGTGTGTCTGTCCTTAAACCTAACACTCATGAGGCAGGAGCTGGATGATCTTTTGAATTTGAGGCTTGCCTAGGCATAAGGGCTGCACAAGGGAGTCCCTTTTGAGGGGGGAGAGAGAAAGGGAGGGGCAGAGAGAAGGAAGGGAGTAAGGACAGGAATCGAGGTGTATGGAGGGTTCTCAAAAAATGCATCCTGACTAGGTTGAGCAGAAAAGAGGAAGTTGATTTGCAGAATATCTGGAGCATTTTGTAGAAACCTAGTACAAGGAAGTGCTGGGGGCCAGGGGGGCCAGGCTGTGGAACAAGCCTGCCTCAGAACTCACTGTACCCTCCATATAGTCCTCTCTCCTGTGCCCGGACATGTATGTGCCCGCCTCATCCGGCTCTGCATTATTTACAAGTTCAGAGACTGTCTTGAGTTGTTTGGTGTGCCAGGTCAGGCCAAGTGTCCACACTAGATTCAAATATTGATGGTCAGAGGAGTGGCGTGCGTGCCTCTAGGGCCACACCATAGGTCTGCCCAGCACAGCAAGATGAGACAATACCTTAAAAAAGAGTAAGCCTTAGACAGCCAGAAGTGAAAGTAAGAGAGCCTGTTCTGGGAAATTCAGCACAGGACTGAAAACTCAGGCTTTGCAGAGGCTGAGACATGGTAAGGACTGGCGTGCCTGTGTCTCCTTGTTTGTTTTTCGAGACAGGGTTTCTCTGTGTAGCCCTGGCTGTCCTGGAACTCACTCTGTAGACCAGGCTGGCCTCGAACTCAGAAATCTGCCTGCCTCTCCCAAGTGCTGGGATTAAAGGCGTGCACCACCACTGCCTGGCTTCCTGTAAACTTTTACCAAAGGCACATCACACACACACACACACACACACACACACACACACACACACACACACACGCACACGCACACACACACACACACACACACACACACACACGCACGTATGTATAAGTACGTACGTACATAGTTTTTCAAGCCAGTGTTTCTCTGTGTAGCCCTGGCTGTCCTGGAACTTAACTTTGTAGTAGATAAGGCCGCTGCCTCCGGACTCACACCCAACTAAAGAATCTTGCTCAATGTCTAGGTTACAAAAGAATACTCAAAGTGTCACACAAAGAATCACACAAACAAAAGCAAAGTGTGGGGCAGATGTTGATGTTTGCTTGGCTTTGTTTTGGTTTCTTTGAAACAATGTCTTAATATGTAGGTAGCTGTCTGGCCTGGAACTCACAGCTGTTGTGAACTCGGAGCCCAGCTCTGCCCAGGGCTGGGACTGAGGGGGGTGGGAGGGTGGGGGTTGGTGAGCACAGCTTCACTTGGCTCTATTTCAAAGCAGGTGGTGATGGCATTTCCCTATTGACTGGGGTCTCACCCCTCAGTCTAAAGACTGGCTACTTTTACATGACTCTGAATAAAGGCAGTAAAAAAAAAGGGCTGGGGGAGGTCCAGCTGCCCGAGGCCATCGCCATTTGTGTCAGCAAATGTTTTAGGAGGTGGGTTAAGACTTAGTTTCATATGGTATTTTTGCTAGGCCGCCATATGCCTACTATTAGTGAGTATTAGCCCTTAAAGAAGCTACCCTTGAGAGGAAAGAAGATATTTCTTACATAGACAAGTCAAAACGAAAAGAACAAAAAGGTGAGAAAAAAGCAATTTGAGGTTTCTTTAAAAAAAATTATTATTTTTATTTTATTTTATTTTTGAGACAAGGTTTTTCTGAGTAGCCCTGATCAATAGACCAGGCCTTGAACTCAGATCCATCTGGCTCTACCTTTCAAGTGCTGGGATAGAAGGAGTTCATCACTTTTTAAGCATTTATTTGTTTGTTTATTTATTTGGTGTTTGTCTGTGTCTGTCTGTGGGAGTCAGAGGACAACTTGGTGGAAGTCAGTTCTCTGAATCTGTCCATGTATTGACTTCAGGTAGACAGGTTTGCTCTAGGAGAGAGAATTTTGCTAACACATTCCTTCAGCCTTGAGTGATACCTACATCCTTCCATGGGCCTTCAGCCTGAGGCTTTGGTTCTTGTGAGCCTCCACAATGGTCCGAGCTAGCTCTCAATGTAAATTTTTTTCTGTATATAATGTACAGACTTGTTCTACAGGTTATTTCTCTGGAGAACCATGGTTCGTGCCATTACACTCTTTAATTCATACACAGTACTGTAAGACTGAACCAGGCCCACATGTGCTAGCCAAGAACTCTGCCACAGATACCTGGGACCTCTTTTTGGTTTTCCTTTTTAAGACAAGATCTTGCTAATTTACTCACTGGGTGGACCACACTCACTACCATCTTCCTGCCTCGGTGGCCCACATGGATGGAATTCACACTGTAGGCTTATTACTGTCCTAAGTACTGAGCACCTCCTTTTAGACAGGAGGAGCCAGAGATAGAAGGATATCATGTGGCCATCCCAGGGTCCCACAGCTGAAGAAACCGACAGAATCAGCCTAGCTTAGCCCCGTGAACCTCCATCTCCACTCAGGCACATCTCTTCTCTGTATCAGATAGGCAAGGTGGTGTTAGCATGGCTATGTAAGTGAGTCTCCTGTACCTGTGAAGAAGCAAGTTCAGATGCCATCATCTGCCATGTGGACTGGCGAGCCCAGAAAGAAACCTGTTTCTGGAGGAAAGAAAAGGCAGCGAATTTGTGGAAGGAAGAGCCGACCCCGGGCCAAGCAGCACACCGCTGGCGTGTCTTCTACTCTGGGGTTCTCTGAGACACTCTGGTTGCCACAGCTCCTTCTCTTCCAAGAAAATTTAAGCTGATTTTTGTGGTTTGTGTTTGCAATGCCCAAGACATGGATTTTGTAAATGAAAGGTAGTATGTCTGTGTATGTGCCTGGTGAATGCGGTAGACATCGTTCCTCTGTACAAAGTAGCCAAGTCCCTCCATTTCACCACACCGCAGCACTGCGTGATGTAGGCCACCTTCTGACAGTTTTGATATGTGAATCCTTACCCACATTTCTGTGCTTAGTACAGACTCCTAAAACTGTCTACTCATTGTATATGTATGTATATTGTGTATGTATATATGTGTATATTGTGTATGTATATGTATGTATATTGTGTATGTATATATTGTGTATGATCTCACACATACTGGTGTGCTTTCCACACAGAATACGACTTTCATTAGCAAGAGCAACCTGTCCATAATGCGCCACTATTGCCCGGTTGTGTGGGAGGCTATATACTTACTGGAATTCAAAATGGATTTTTTTCCCCTCTGCTTTCTGTGTTTGTCCTGTACTACAGTTATTCTGAACAATTAAATTGTACTTAAAAGGCCAGATGTAATTTGTCACTAGAGTACTCCATGGCATTCAGCCATTGGTTCAATCCCTTAGTGTCTCAACAACAACAAAAAAAGATTATTTTTAAAGACAGTTTTTGAAATTGCTTTAATTACAAGTCATTTTATTGATTATCCCCCTCCCCCCATGGGTGCAAGTGGAAGGCGCCGGAGTGTTCCAGACAGTTCTGATCAGGTTTGATAAGCAGTCCGGGAAGCATATCTGGCTGAATGAAGCCATTTTGCATTTTGTAAAATAACTGAAGGAAATGTTGACTTGGGTTTCCTTCTTATCAAGGTCACGCAGTGAAAAAGTTAACCATGCTATGAGATTCAGTGTACCTACGCCAGGCTGTCTGTCCTCAACGCCTGTAATCCCAGTACTTGAGAGGCAAAGGCAGGGGGACCATATTCAAGGTTATTGGTCCTTACACAGTAAGTTTGAGACCAGCCTGGGCTGAATGTAACCAAAAGCAACCAACCAAACAAAGGCATCTAGGAGAGGGAGGCGCAGTAACTCACATCTATGATCCCAGCATCGGGTGGGAGAGCCCTGCGTTCTGTCCGTGTCTGTAGCACCATAAGAAAGAAAACCATTTAGGCTTACCATATAATTTGTTGGGCTGTATTTGTATGCACTTGGAAATAATACAGAGCACGTACTCATTTGCACTTTAATACCGGCCCCCTTTTAAGGTCAGGATCTCACACTATGTAGATCAAGCTTGCTTCTCACTGTAGCAGTCCCCCTGCCTCAGCCTTTTGAGTATTAGTGCTCAATTTCCACTCCCCTTCTCCAACCACTGTCTGCAGTTTCATGTAGGACCTTGAAACCGTCCCCACCAGAACGTGCTCTTCCCACATTAACCATGCTCCCCGGCAGCCCTGTTTTTCTTCCCTCCAGCCACAGGACACAAAGCCAGCCCTGTCACTGATACTGCTGATTCCGAGGGCAGCCTGCTTGTGCCTTTTCCCTTCTTATGTTTCTACTAATCATAGAACCCTGGCTGTCCTGCAAGTCATCATGCAGACCAGGTTGGCCTCGAACTCATAGTGATCCTCCTGCTTCTGTCTCCCTGTTGCTACAGTTAGAGGCATGTGCAATCACCGTGTTCCATTCCCACCAAAATCTTCCTCAATGGGATTTCCACCTGAAATTTAATGGAGAATGCAGAAGTAGAAAACTAATTATAAAGTATTCCTCCAGTGGGGAGGAAAACCACCACACGGCAGATTGCAGAGGGCAGCCATTCCTGCATGGGACAGAGTGAGCCCGTCTTTCCTCCCAGGGAAGTCTGAGTTCTTAGAGACTGGATTTGGGTGGTGTTCCAGAGCTCTTGCACCTTGGTTAAAGTACACACACACACACACACACACACACACACACACACACACACCACATAATTTCAGTGGTGGTACATACCTTTAACATCAGCACTCAGGAGGCAGAGGCAGGTGGATCTTTGTGAGTTTGAGGCCAGCCTGGTCTACAGAGCAAGTTCTAGGACAGCCAGGGCTACACAGAGAGACCCCACCTCGAAAAACAAGCAAGAAAACCCTAAGTCACTCTTGCAAGAGTATTTTATTAATGTTTGCTGTGTTTGATCCTTGGTTAGGCACTGGGAAAGCAGTGGAGAGGAGAAAGCATATAGTTCTTGATAGGATTTTATAGCATAGTGATTTGTTTTGTTTGCTTGCTCGCATCTGTTTAACTTAATTTTTGTCTCTCTCTTCTCTTTTAGTATCCTCATATATGGGCTGATTCTCATTCCCTGCTGGAGTTCTCTAGTTTGCCTAAGTAGAGTCTACATGGGAATGCATTCCATCCTGGTAAGGAAAACAGGGTGTCCTTGTGTGTGTGTGTGTGTGTGTGTGTGTGTGTGTGTGTGTACGTACATACCTATAAACTATAAAACAAAAATATTTTTTCCTGACACTGGCAGAGATTTTAGGAACATAAGTAATGATTATTATGACCTGCTGTCAATACAAAGGAACACAACGAGGGAAGCGAAGGCACCTGGCAGGAAGCTTCTTTTCATAAAGGTGTGCTGAAACCAAGCCAGCCAGCCAGCTCACTTGGCTTTCACTTTGCTGTACATGGTGTCTGTCTGTGTCCCAGCCTTTCTGGATGGGCTAGTCTTTGAAGAACATGAAGAAAATGGAGGAATAGGTCAGTCCCTCCAGGCCTTCAAGTTCGAGGGGTGGGGGAAGGGCTTTGTGTAAACAATGATTTTACGCCGATTAAAAGATTTACATAAAAGTTTTATAAGGTAAGGAAGAGTTAATGGAGTATTAACTAATGATAAGCAAACTCTCTTTAATAGATAGGGAGGAAATAACATTTTCCCGGAGCCCTGAAAGAGAAAAATCCAGTTGTGAGTCTTCCTCATTTGCAGAACTATCAGGGTAATGATTTGTGACCTACTAGTGTCTCCGCCTTGTGTCTCTGCCTTGTAATGAACTTCCCCCCCAGTGCTGAGAGCCCAGAGGCCTCAGGAATGCTGTAGCATTTGGTTGGACACCTCTCTCCTCTCTCGCCTGCTTCCCTGTCTCTGCTGATGTTCCTCACAACCTTTTCCCACATTTCCTTCTTCTCCAGGTGCCTCTTCCCCCATTTACCCTAAACTGGAATGGCCTCTTGCCTTTCTGTCACCCCACAATGGACTGTGGGTTCCGTAAATCAAATGTGCCTTGTCTCTCGCCTTCAGCATCTCACAAGATTGCCTGTTAGCTTGGAAATGAAGGATCAAAAAAAGAAAAAGAAAAAGAAAAAAAAATAGATGGCAAAATGTGAACTAATTTATGAAATCCTAATAATTTTCCCTGGTGGGAAAAATTATTTTTATACCCTGAGGCCTTAGAAAGGACCCCAAAGTAACATTCTCAGGAGTTGAAGCTGTATATAATCACAAGGAAACACTTCACAGGGCAAAAATCATGTTTTTCCACAGAGGCACAGGACTAGCTACAGCTGAGGTAAGCTCACTCCTGTCCTACGCCTGGGAGGAGCACATTCCATGAGCAGTTCTGTGTTCTGGAGAGGAGGTCACAAGGCTTGTGTTCTTGGTGTTTTCTCCCAAGCACTCAGGATTCTCACATGACTCCATCCTTGGACTGTGCTGAGGAGAACGTCGAGTGAGATGATCTCATGGCTGTAGGAATACTGATGTTCTCACGGTTCCTCCTGTTTTATACACAGACCACACATTTTTTACGTGATAGCTAACATTACCAACCTCTGCTGCTTACCAGGCTCTGTCCTGTGATCCTTCCCCCCTCCACAGTGGTGTCTTCTAAAAACTACCAGATGCTTACACTGTTTTGTGGTTGCTTGAGTAGGGTTTGGTTTGGTTTTAGGTCTCACTATGTAGTCCTGGCTGGCCTCAAGCTCAGAGACATCCAGCCTCTGCTTCCCTAGCACCGGGATTACATGATTTTAATCTTACTTTTTGTGTGCTGGACATGCAAGGCAAATACTCCACCAACTGAACATATCTCAGCCTGATTGTACATTTTTTTGTTGTTGTTGTTGTTAGTGAAGAAAGAAGAAAAGGGAATTGCTAATATTTTTTTAGGAAAAATGTACTTTTATTTCTAAGTTTATTATCATTCCAAGAGGAATAAGAATCTGATTGTTGAATATGTGATCTCAAAAACTGTTTTAGAAAAAAAGGAAGGAAGGAAGCCTTTAATCCAGAAAGAAAGAAAGAAAGAAAGAAAGAAAGAAAGAAAGAAAGAAAGAAAGAAAGCCTTTAATCCCAAGCATATGCCTCTAATCCCAGTACTCAAGAAGTAGAGAAAGGAAGATCTCTGTGAATTTGAGGCCATCCAGGTCTGTATCCTGAATTACTGACCAGCCAGGGTTGTGTGAGTTTAGCAATTGATTGAATATTTCTGCCAAATTCACTTTACTCTTTGTATACTAGATTGTATCCATTCTTAAGTCACCTGGAGTAAAAACAATATTAACATTAGTTTTATTTTTTTAAGATTTATTTTCCTTATGACTATGTGGGGAGGGTGTGTGTGCACATGAGTGCAGGAGCCTGCAGAGATCCCCGGAACAGGACTTATGGGTGGTTACGAGCCACCTGACACGCGCTGGGAGACAAACTTGAGTCCTCTGCAAGAACAGTACATTCTCTTAACCGCTGAGCCATCTCTCTAGCCCTGACAAACTGCTTTTCAGTTTGTGAGTGGACAGGCCTGATTGCTTATATATTTGGCTTTACTTTGTTTTGCTTTTATTTATTTCAGTACCAAGGCTTGAACTTTGGGACCTCACATGTATCCAGGCTCCCTGTCTTCCAAGACTTTTTTTTTTTGAGACAGCATCTTAGCCAGCTTGCCCACAGTGACCCTAATCTTCTATTATTTTCCTGTCCTATCATAGGACATAGGATAGAGTTCCATGCCAGGGAACTCTAATTGTTTATTCAACGACAAATCTGCTTCCAAAGAATATATGATTTAAAAATAATACGATTATTAAAAATAGCGACAAGGTAGGGCTCGGTAGACGGCTCAACGGTTAAGAGCGCTTACTTCTCTTACAGAGGACCAGGGTTCAGTTCCCAGCAACAGTGTAATCACAGCTGCCTGAAACTCCAGTTCCCTGGGGTCTTTTTCCCCCCAGTGATCTCCAAGGGTTCCTACATGGACACACGCGCGCGCGCACGCACACACACACACACACACACACACACACACACACACACACACGTAAGAGTATTGACAAGGGCCAGCAAGATGGCTCAGTAGGTGAAGGCCCTAAAGTTGTATACTACCACACCTGGCAATTTTCCTTTTCAAAGTAACACCCTGTATGACTTTCAAGTATTACAAATAACAGTTCTGTGCAATGACTATGACTCTCGTTACTACCCAATAGTATATTGCTTGTTTGTATTTCAGCAGTTGATACTCTGTTTTTGACACAAGGTACTATGCACCTAGGTTGACTTTGAACCTGTGGTGCTTCGGCCTCTGTCTTCTGAGTACTAGAATCATTATGAATACTATGACCCTGATAATAATCCCTCAGTTTGTACTTTTTATATCTCTTAGTATTTAAAATAATTACTTGTGTTTTGAATTATTTTTTAGAACACAGCTGGTGTGTTCATTGTTAAGTATGAAGCCAGCATGGGCTACATGGGGTGGAGTGTACCCCACAGATGCCTCACAGACACTCGGATATGACACTGCCTAAGCTGTTAGCCTCATTAGCATTGAGAGCACTCTAATAATGTGCTAGAAATAGTGTATGAGGAATACTTCCATTATCACTTGACATACGTTGGTGTTTGGGGGTTTTTTGATTTGGTTTGATTTGGTTTGGTTTGGTTTTTTAGGATTTGGTTTTTTCAGGACAGGGTTTCTCTGTATAGCCCTGGCTGTCCTGGAACTCACCCTGTAGACCAGGCTGGCCTTGAACTCAAAAATTCACCTGCTTCTGCCTCCCAGAGTACTGGGATTATAGGCGTGTGCCACCACTGCCCGGCCCCAACTAACAGTTCTTAAATAAAAAAAAAAAGGAAGCTGTTAGAAGACAGAGACTTTGGTTTTACTAAAACATCACTTATAGCTATCTAAAACCGGAATATTTATGTTTTCTTGATAATATTGTTATTTCCAGTTTTCCCCCAAACATAAACTTCATGACAGCACATATCATTTCTTTGGGTAAGAAATACAGTGTTTCTTCTGCATGTCAACCTCGCAGTAGCAAACATATTTTTCAGAACCTTCTAAATTTATATACATTATATATGGTAGTTAATGAAAGAGTAGAAAAATAAAAAGTCTTTTATTAATAAGTCTTTTATTGGCCAGGCAGTGGTGGTGCACACTTTTAATTAAGGCACTCACAAGGCAGAGGCCAGTGGATCTCTCTCTGAGTTCGAGACTTCAGAGATCTGAGACCAGAAACTCTGGTCTACAGAGTGAGTTCCAGGACAGCCAGGACTACACAGTGAAGCCTTATTCCAAAAAGCCAAATAAATAAATAAATAAATAGCTAAATAAATAAACAGAATCCTTTTTATCATTAAAACAAATTTCGGTGCAGTATTTTTTTAACATTTTGTTTTGTTTTTTAGACAGGGTTTTGTGTAACCCCGGAATCTCTGATTTTCCTGCCTCTACTTCCCCAGTGCTAGAATTATAGGTGTGCAACAATATGCCTTGTTTTTGTAGTGCATGCTAGGCAAGCACTCCCCCCACCAGGCTACAGCCCCGCCCAAGTTCCAGAATGGTCAGTTTGTAAGGCTCAAAGTTAAACATCAAAAATAGCATTATACTAACTGTCCTTTTACCCTTTCTAGGACGTCATTGCTGGATTCCTGTATACCATTTTAATCCTCATTGTCTTCTACCCATTGGTGGACCTGATCGACAACTTCAACCAAACTTACAAATATGCCCCGCTCATCATCATCGGGCTTCACTTAATTTTGGGCATCTTTTCTTTCACCCTTGACACCTGGAGCACGTCCCGAGGAGACACGGCTGAGATTCTGGGAAGTGGTGCTGGGATTGCATGTGGCTCACACACTGCTTATAACCTGGGTCTATCCTTAGACCCTTCTCTGCACACATTACCCTTAGCTATCCCTCCTCTTACTGTAACTCTGTTTGGAAAAGCCATATTACGGGTGGTCCTAGGAATGATACTTGTACTGTTTGTAAGAACTCTCATGAAGAAGATCACCATTCCTCTAGCCTGTAAACTCTTCAGTATTCCGTGTCATGACATTCGCCGAGCACGGCAGCACATGGAAGTGGAGCTGCCGTACCGGTATATAACCTACGGGACGGTTGGTTTCTCCATCACATTTTTGGTCCCCTACATATTTTCCTTTATTGGTATCTCTTGATGGAGGAACAGTGTTTGTTATAAGAAAGGAGGCTACCAGCTATATCTAAAGCTATTCTCTAGGTAAAACTTGGATCAGAGGCTTCTGCAAGAGTTTGACTTAAAGAAGTAAATTCTGCAGCCAGTGCATTCTGTCATTGCACACCAGATGTTGTTTCAGGTGGGCCGCGCTCTCTCGGTGCTGAGAAATGGCATGCCCATTTAGAATGTTCACACCATGTTTGGAGAGTTCTGTGCTGTTACAAAATTGTAGTTATATATAACATATATTAAGGTACACGGTGTGCAAATGTGTGTCTAGTATATATTATATATACAATTATTTACCTAAGAACAGTGGGGTATATTGAAAAACCAGTAACAATATGCAGTTGTGCCCAGGTTTTTGGAATTCATGCAGGCATGTTGTTATTAACAATAGGCTTAATGTTTCTTTCCTATGGGAGCCATTTTCTAGTTGAATTGATGATTGCCAGACAGAAATCCAAATGCTACCACATACTGATTTACTGCCTCTTTCTACACTGCCATCTCCCTTCATGTTATCCATGATGTTGAACATGAGAGGCATTTCTAATGGACCAAGTTTTTGAGGAAATTTGCTGTTTTGGATTTCTTTCTTAAAGTTCTGTATACTATGTTGAATGTACTTTTTTTTTTTTCTCAACCATTTTGGTCACACCAATTCAGGTACTGAATTTTATTGCTTGCTAACTGTGCCTTTCTTTTCCTGAATTAAGAGACACCATGTATACTGTGATGTAAAAGTGACACTCTAATTCTATCTTAAGCCACATCATCAGGCAAATATTTTTAAAACATATGTCATACTAACAGAATTAGAATTAAATGGCCCATAACTCTTCAGTCTTTTTTTAGAAAGAAATGTGGAATTGCTAAGTTTTCTCACTAATTTATTGGAAAGCTAAATGGATAATTATTTCCATTTTTGTAAGTATTTTTCTGCGTGTTACAAGTTATAGGAACAGTATATATCTATGTACATCGTCTTGATTGTATATAGTACAAGTAAATATTTCCAGAGAGTAGAAATGTCACCGAGATGTATAGATGAGACAATGTACACTCTTTCTATGTACACAAGCCATTTTTCTAAATTATTTGAAAAGGATTGGGTTTCCCACCATTACCTTTTAATACCCCACTCTTTAGCAATCTAAGGTAGATTATAGAATCCAAATGTGAAGTATCCGTAGCTTAGATTCTATTATTTTCCCAACTAATTATTTTTACAGTGGAAAATTTGAGTGTAGTATTAGGCTATTTTTTTTCCTGTCTGTGCCTTTATATTTTGATGTGTGATTGCAATTAGGTTAACATTACATTTATTTGTGATGAGCTTTTTGTAAAGAAGAGAATTCATTTTCCATATGAATGAACATCAGGGGTAGAGGTAATGATTTTAGTGCAATAATCTCTGGTTATTTAGAAGGAAAATGTTTCTATTTTGGGCAATGTAAGTATTTGAGCTCATATTTTTTATAATTCTGATTGAAAGCTTAGGGGCCTGATAGTTTTTACCCAGACAGAATGGTCAACTTTAAGCAAGTAAATTTGGACCCTTTGGCCACCAGGAGAAGAAAGCGAGGTGCTTTGAAAAGAATCGGTACGCTGGGAGCTTGGAAGCTGTGGAGAGCAGGGATTCCTCAACAGATGTGGATTGAGCTATAGAAAGGGTCCCCCACTTTGGGTCTTTTATCCTATTAATTTTTGTGTGTCGCTTAAAAAGAATTAGAAAATATTCTATTTCTTTGTGTTTATGTGTTTTGTTTGATGACAGTTCTATGCTAAATGTATTTTAAAATAAAAGCCAAAATCAATACCAAAAAGATCTTTCTTCTGTTTACCTGTTGTGCACATGTCTGGGTTTTTTTGGGGGGAGGGGGGGAGGGGTGTTTGAGACAGAGTTTCTCTGTGTAGCCCTAGCTGTCGTGGAACTCACTGTGTAATCTAGGCTGACCATAAACTCATGGAGATCAGCCTGCCTCTGGCTCCTGAGTGCTAGGATTAAAGGTGTATACCACCACCTTGAGGTACACTGAACAAATTCTTTTTTTATTATATATAAGTACACTGTGGCTGTCTTCAGACACACCAGAAGAGGGTGTCAGATCTCATCATGGATGGTTATGAGCCACCATCTGGTTGCTGGAATTTGAACTCAGGACCTTCCGAAAAGTAGTCAGTGCTCTTAACTGCTAAGCCATCTCTCCAGCCCAAACAAATTTTTAAGAGTCAAACGTTCCCTTAAATTTATGATTCATTATATTTCAAGTCAGGGTCTTATGCACCCACTGCTCAGCCACTAAGCCTGCTGGAACTCTACAAATCTTACGTGAAAACAAGCAGAGGAAAATCAAAGAGAAATAAGAAATCTTCAGAAAAATGTTTCAGGAAGTAAACATTGATTTCATAGTTCATCTTCAGTTGGCCTTCCCCTGCCTCTTCCAAATCTAGAATTCTGCATCCGGCAGCAGCGGAGTCAAGCTGGGAGGGGCATCACATGTCCCATGAGTGGGGACTGCCTTGTGCAGAGCTTTTCGGGTCTGTGGCTTACATCTTCAACAGCCTGAAGAGCCGTGGCTATGTCCCTCACTGGGTCAGTCTTGATGCATTTTGCACAGACGGTTAGAAAGCTGACTTCCTGCTCACAGCCAAGGGCAAGCATGAGAACAAATCTGATTGTTTCTTAAGGTACCGCTACAGTTTTCTTTAAGAAAATAATTTTAAGTCTTGTATAGCTTTGACATTTTCTTTGTTGACTTTGAGACAAGGTCTCTCAGTCCTGGCTATCTTGGAACTCACTATGTAGACCAGACTGGCCTGACCTCACAGGGATCGCGCTGCCTCTCCCTGCATCCTGCATCCTGAGTGCCTGCCTGGCCTTTGCTAGTGGTTTGTCTGTGCACTTCTGGGTGCCTAGCGCCTACAGAGGCCAGAAGGTGTCAGGTGACCTGCTGGAGTTACAAGTGCTTGTGAGCTGCTAGGTGGGGAAGGGGGGGTGGGGGTGGGGGCAGCGCTGAGAATTGAAACTGAGTCTTCTGCCAAAACAGCAAGTGCTCTTAGCTACTGAGTCATCTTTCTAGACAAAATTTAATAATTATTTCTAAGCAGTGGTGGCCTTTATTCCCAGTAGTTGGGAGGCAGAGGCAGGCAGATTTCTGAGGTCAAGGCCAGCCTGGTCTACAGATGAATTCCAGGACAGCCAGGGCTACACAGAGAAACCCTGTCTTGAAAAACAAAAAACAAACAAAATTACTTTTAAATTTTAGTATATTTCTTAGATAATTGTGATTGCCCATGCTTGTAATCCCAGCAACCAGGAAGTGGAGACAGGAGAATAAGGAACTTGAGTTCTTGAATATGTAACAAGTGGGAAGCCAGTCTTGGCCTCCATAAAACCCCATCTCAGAAAGACAAACATAGGGCTGGGAACAAGGTCAGGGGCAGACCATTGGATGCATGAGGCCTGGGATTCAATTCTAATAGTTAAAAAATAAACCAAAAATAAGCAATTCATTGTCTTCCCTATGATGTCGCCTCTGTGGGGGGAAAAGGTACGCGTTCGTTTATATCTACCATTTCTGGGATACAACAGACATTCAATGGATATATTGTGTTCAGTGGATTGATTATGCAGTCATTAGATAAACTTCAGTAAGTAAGTGCATTTGTAGCATACAGCATTCTGTAGATTTTCAAAGATTTGATAAAAGTTTAAAATTGAGTTTTAGCATTTTATTCTTTGTTTTGTTGGAGTTTTTTGTTTTTGTTTGTTTTTTGTCTTGTTTTGTTTTTCAAGAAAGGCTTTCTTTGTGTAGTCCTGGCTGTCCTGTGACCTAGAACTCAGATTCTCCTGCCTCTGCCTCCTGAGTTCTGGGATTAAATGTGTGCACTGTGAGGCCTGGGTAAAAATATACATGTGACATCATTTCCTAAAAATTATTTTCTCTTTCTTGAGGTGCTGCGCAGTTATGGTAATGAAATATTTTGGGATATTTGGGATCTTAGAGCGGCTTATAAAACCTTTAGAGTATTAGCAGGTAACCATATATAATACCCTTGTTTATCCATAGATGCATGGTCCTCTATAGTCCAGGCTGTCCTGGAACTCACACTATTTAGTTCAGACTGATCTTGAACTCAAGTCTGCCTCTGTCTCCAAAGGTCTGGGATTCTAGGCAGGGCATACGCCGTCACATTAGAATATTTATTTTAAAATAATCAGTCAAGCTAGCTTAGCTATAATTTGAAGGCAATGAGAACTATCATTTGTTAGACATTCAAAATTTTCTTTCTCTGTTTTGTTTTTTTAATCTGTAATAAGAGAAAAATACACATTTCAAGTATTATTTACTAAGATAATATTTTGTAATAATCTTGGGTTTTGGTGACATACTATAGCTGCTGGAACTGCAATTATTTGGAAAAGGAGCCCAGTAGAGTGAGGGGAAACGCTGACCCCATGGCCTTCCAAGTGTTCCTAGAGGGTTAGATAGCAACTCAATGACACACCCACAACTCTACCCAGAGAGGGTGGGGAATTGCATCACAGGGCTAAGGATCTTTGCAACCAGCTATGAAAAGTCCTTGTGCTCTGCAAAGAAGGGTTCCCCTAGGATTTGCAGGCACACCCTGGGAAGGAAATTAACGTTTATTTTTTATGATGCAAAGACCACAGGACTTCCTGCAAGCATTGAAACAAAACCGAGCCACACACCTGGTTCATTCAGACTTCTGGAATTCATTCCCTGCCTTGCTGACTTGAGCTCATGGTTTATAGCTGGTCATAGCTGACTAGTGAGCTCTCAGCATCCCTTCTCTCTCTACCTACAATGCTGGAGTTACAGGCACGAGCAGCCATGTTTAGCTTCTCATGTAGGTTCTGGGAATTCAAATTCAGATCTTCATGCTTGCCAGGTAGATCTTTTGTCTACTGAGCCATCTCTTTAGCTCCAAAACAGCCCGTTGCAATAGCTACCAAATACACGTATGTTTTGAGCTGGAGAAATAGCGTGGCTGGCATAGTGCTTTCGGTGACAGCACAAGGACCTGCCTAAATTGGGTCCCCAGAATTCAGGTAAAAAATTGCATGTTGTGACACAAATGAGTAATCCTTGAGTGAGAAGGCAGAGACAAGCGGATTCCTGTGACTTGCCGGCCAGCCACCTGGCCTGCTTGGCTAGCTCCAAGGCAAAGAGAAAACCCGCTCTCAGAAAGCAAGGTGAATGACACCTGAAGGACATTGACCTCTCCTGTCACATGTCCGCACCCCACATTTGTACCCAAGTGAACATGAACATCCAGGCACCACACAGAGGCAGGCTTATCTTCATATCTTGGGCCAGAGTTTCCTTGAACATACCTTTCATCTCTTAGATCTGATTTTATGTTTGCTGGCATAAAGCAGTTTACAAATTTTTCTAGGCATTTGACAAAACAATACTGTATCAATTGAATCATTCTTTTACTAATTTGCTTAGTTGAGATAGGGTTTCCAGCCCGGGTTGGCTTCATATTCCCTACGTATCCGCAGATAACCTTGAGCTTCTGGGTCCTGTTCATTTCTACACCACCACACCCCAGCTATGTGGTACTGGGCATCAAACTGAAGGCTGTTCCCAGCACCCACATGCTGACGCAACCCTCTGTAAACTCCAGTCCAGGGAGTCCAAGGCCCTCCTCTGACTTGTAGGCACCAGGCATGTACATGATGCCTTTACAGACAGACAAAATGCTTATACATACACAAGAAATAAAAATAAATCTTTAAAAAAATCACCAAGCAGTTACAATTGGAATATATATATATATATATATATATGCACATATATATATATTAGCTTTCTAAATGCACTTATATGAGCAAAGTTTTATGTCTTCTCCTTTTTTTCTTTTTTCCTTTTTTTTTTCTTTTAGATTATTTTGAGACAGGGTCTCACTGTCTAGCCCTGGCTATCTTGAAACTCACTTTGTAGACTAGGCTGGTTTCAAACTTACAGAAATCCATCTGCCTCTGCCTCCAAGTCCTGGGATTAAAACCATGCCTCATCATGCCTAGCTAAAAATGTATACATATTTTTATTTTATATGTACAAATGTCTGAATGTTTTGTCTGTGTGTATATGTGTGTGTGCCTGGTGCCTGAAGAGGCCTGAAGAGAGAGAGGGCCAGATGCCTAGGAACCAGAGTTACAGATGGTTGCTAGCGAGCAGGAAGGGCTAGGAACAGAACCCAGGTCTTCTGAAGAGCAGTCAGAGTCTTCGCTCCATCCCTCTGTTCTCTCACCTTCTGTGACCTTTCACTCCTGGGGAAGGGGTCAAACTTCTTGCTTCACCTGTTTAAAAAAAAAAACCTTATCAAAACCTAGATAGCTAAAACAAACCTTTGTAACTCTCTCTTTTTGTTTGCTTGTTTTGTTTTGTTTTTTGAGACAGGGTTTCTCTGTGTAGTCCTGGCTGTCCTGGAATTCACTCTGTAGACCAGGCTGGCCTCGAACTCAGAAATCTGCCTGCCTCTGCCTCCCAACTGCTGGGATTAAAGGCCTGTACCATCACCGCCCGGTTTGTAACTCACTTTTGTATAAACTAGTGAGTTTATACTAGTCTTTATAGTTCTGTCATAGTTAGTGTTCTATTGTGAGGGGACACCATGATCACAACTCTTATAAAGGAAGACTTTTAATTAGGGCTGGTTTACAGTTTCAGAAGTTCAGTCCATTATCAGCATAGTGGGAAAATGGCGGCACACAGGCAGACAAGGGGCTGGAGAAGAAGCTGTGAATTCTACAGTGAATCCACAGGCAGCAGGGAGAGCGAAACATTGGTCCTGGCATAGGCTTTCAAAACATCAAAGTCCACACCCAGTGACACACTCTCCAACAAAGCCACACCTACCCTAACAAGGCTACATCTGGTAATCATTTCAAATAGCGACAGCCACTTCCCAAGCATCCAAATACACCAGCCTCTGCAGGCCACTTTTTTTTTTTTTTAATTTTTTTTTTTTTTTGGATTTGGTTTTTTTTTTCGAGACAGGGTTTCTCTGTATAGCCCTGGCTGTCCTGGAACTCACTCTGTAGACCAGGCTGGCCTCGAACTCAGAAATCCGCCTGCCTCTGCCTCCCAGAGTGCTGGGATTACAGGCGTGCGCCACCACTGCCCGGCTTGCAGGCCACTTTTATTTGAACCACCCACTATATTTTCTTTATTTTATTATTTTGTTTGTTTTTTGTTTTCCAGAGATAGGGTTTTTCTGTGTAGCCCTGGCTGTCCTGGAACTCACTCTGTAGACCAGACTGGCCTCAAACTCAGAAATCCGCCTTCCTCTGCCTCCCAAGTGCTGGGATTAAAGACATGCACCCCCCCCCCACCCTCCCCCACCCCCCCCCCACCCCCACCCCCGGCTACACACACTGTTTTCACTAAGAGTTTTTGTAGGACAACTTTTCTTTGTTGTTGTTCCTCTGAAACAGCGGTTCTTAATCTGTAAGTCATGATCCCTTTGAAACTCGAATGGCCCTTTAACATTAAAAGGGGTGGTTTACCAGAAATCCTACATATCAGATATTTACATTATAATTCATAACAGTAGAATTACAGTCGTGAAGTAGCAATGAAAATAATTTTATGGTTGTGGGGGTCACCACAATATAAAGAGCTGTATTAAAGGGTCACAACATTAGGAAGGTTGAGAACCACTGCTCTAAAATATCCACTTTAGAGATAGTTTCTGTTAATGGTGTATTCAAAGTATTTCATGTACTATGAAATACATCCAACAGACACAAGTATGTTGCCTTTTTAATAGCTTTTAAGAAGGTAAGACAGGGCTGGGCGGTGGTGGTGCATACCTTTAAACTCAGCACTTGGGAACTGAGGCAGATATGCTTCTGAGTTTGAGGTCAGCCTGGTCTACATAGCAAGTTCCAGGACAGCCAGGGCTACACAGAGATAGCAAAAGCAAGCAAACAAAGAAGGTGAGACTGTATGGATTTATTAGGCTGTTGAAGATATAGTTAAGTTTTTTTTTCTACGTTTATGTCAGAAGGAAGTGAATTTTGGTAACCCTTTGTGATAAATCACTTTTTGCTGTCTCTGCGGTAAAGCAGCAGCAGGTTTTCTTACCCTCCTTCCTTTCTTCCACAGAGACCTTTGAAAGCCCCAGATCCATTAGCCATTCTATCCTGAGGAAGCTTGGGAATTTAATGTATGCCCTGGGTAAGGCCTGAGATGAAGAGATAAAGATCAAGCATAATCCGTTTTTCAAGAGATAGAAGTGGGAAACCCTGCGAAGATAAATCTTATCACCTTGACTTTGCTTAGGAACATCAAGGAAACTCTCCTCTGCGTGGGTGAGAATATTTCAACAAATATTTAACTACCGAAGGAAGACATACTGGAGAATGGGCAGAGCCATCCCATGGGGAAAGGTCAGGTTTGTTGGCAGAGACTTCATTTATTTCATTAACTATCAACAATGTATATTTAATGAGTTAAATTTCTTCTAAATCAAATTGAACCAACATGTGTCTAGAGAGGTGGCTCTGGCTAAAAGTGCTTCAGGAGGACCTGGGTGTGGTTCCAGTACCCACAGGGTGACTCACAACCCCAGTTCCAGGATATCTGATACCTTCTTCTGATACCCTCTGGCACCAGACACACATTTGGTCCACATTCATCCACACAGGCAAAACACTCATACACATAAAATAAAAATAAGTAAGTCCACTGTGCATGGTGGCAGATGCCCTTCATCCCAGCATGTGGAAGGCAGAGGCAGGTGAATCTCTGTGCATTAGAGGCCAGCCTGGTTTACATAGTGAGTTCCAGGCCAGTCGAAGCTATATAATAGAGACCCTGTCTCAAAACAAACAATCATAATTAAAATGTCTTTTAATTTTTTAAAGATTTATTTATTTATTTACTATATACACAGTGTTCTGTTTGCTTATATGTCTGCATGTCAGAAGAGGGTACCAGATCGCATTACAGATGGTTGTGAGGCCACCTTGTGGTTACTGGGAATTGAACTCAGGACCTCTAGAAACGCAGTCAGTGCTCTCAACCTCTGAGCCATCTCTCCAGCCCCTCTTTGAACCTGGGGCTATTAAGATGTCTCGGTGAGGTAGGTACAGGTGCCTACTGTGCAAGGGTATTGACCTGAGAGCTATTTGTGGGACTCATATGAGGTGGAAGGGAAGAGCTGACTCTATTGCTGTCCTCTGACTTCCATATGGACCGCCCTCCACCTCAGGAGAACCTCCTCCAAATAATGTACAATCAAGTTTATTTTCTAATTATTTGACTTAAAATATTTGACTTTAGAGCCGGGCGGTGATGGTGCACGCCTTTAATCCCAGCACTTGGGAGGCAGAGGCAGGCAGATTTCTGAGTTCGAGGCCAGTCTGGTCTACAAAGTGAGTTCTAGGAAAGTCAGGGCTATACAGAGAAACCCTGTCTGGGGGGAGGGGAGGGGAAGAAAAGAAAAGAAAGAAAGAAAAAAGAAAAGAAAAGAAATGATTTTTTTGGGCCTAAGTCAGGATATTTATTTCTGTTGCAGAATGAAAGCATACTAGTTAGTAAACCAGCACTATAGAATTAGACTTCTGTTATGCTATTGAGTTTAAGACTCAAACAAGGGCTGGAGAGGTGGCTCAGCGGTTAAGAGCACTGACTGCTCTTCTAGAGGTCCTGAGTTCAAATCCCAGCAACCACATGGTGGTTCACAACCATCCGTAATGAGATCTGACACGCCCTCTTCTGGAGTGTCTGAAGGCAGCTACAGTGTACTTACATAAGATAAATAAATCTTACAAAAAGAGTTTAAAAAAAAAAGACTCAAACAAAATCTCATCTGCTCAAGGGCTGTGCAGAGGTGAGGGCCGTTCATCCAGGTCTGAAAGAAGTCAATAACAGGAGGATGACTTGTTAATTATTAACTCTGAGGTCAAGTGCTAACAGCCTAAAGTATTCTTTCAAGCTTGGAAATTAACCTCCGCTGCCAGGCATCCAGTTCTTCCTGCTCAGACGGTGTGGGCTGTGCCGTGATGACCCCTTCCCACTGTAAGGACTGTCCGCGTGTTGTTGGGAATAGCGTGAGACATTAACCAGCATCTTTTACCTTTTTCCAAGTGTCTTAGTTAGGGTTTTATTGCTGTGAGGAGACATCATGACCCGGACATCTTTTATAAAGGATAATATTTAATTGGGGCTGGCTCATAGTTCAGAGGTTTGGTTCATTACTGTCATGGCAAAAACATGGCAGCATCCAGGCGGACACAGTGCTGGAGAAGGAGCTGAGAGTTCTACAGCTTGATCTGAAGGCAGCTTGGAGAAGACTGTCTCTTCCACACTGGGTGGAGCCTGAGCACTACGAGTCCTCAAAGCCCACCTACACAATGACCACATCCCCCAATCGTAGCACTTTCCAGGGGCCAAGCATGTTCAAACCACCACACCAAGGTATTATTATTATTACTATTATTAATATTATTTTGGTTTTTTGAGACAGGGTTTCTCTCTGGAGCCCGGGCTGTCCTGGAGTTTAGTCTGTAGACCCTGCTGGCCTTGCATTCAGAGATCCACCTGCCTCTGCTATTGAGTGCTGGGACTAAAGGCATCTGCCACTACCACCAGCTCCAAGGTCTCGTCAAATAAACATTCCTCCAATAAGTATTTAATAGAAGCTCTTTTGAGAGATGCTGGCAAGTCTTAAAAAGATTCCACTCTTTTTCTATAGATGGTATTTCTAGGCTAAAAATCTCAGTCTTAGTGTCCTTGACAGAATAAAAAGAACATTTCATTTTGAAATGCCAGTGGCATGTGCCAGTGGAGAAGAACAATAGTTACTTTTCTCAAAGAACAAACTTCTGAAAGCCGAATATCACGGCATGGTCTTGCAATCCCAGCACTTGAGATGCTTTGGGGCAAGAGGCTTTATGATAAGTCTGGGGCTATTTGGGCTACATGTGAGTTCTAAGCCACCCTGAGGTAAGAGTAAGACGCTGTCTCAGAAAACAACAACAGTGGTGGAGAGAGAATCCTGCTTTCCTTATCCACCACCAACACTGATTGTATTAAAGTATTAAAACTTTCTCATTTCTTTTTTTTTTTAACTGCAAATAAAAATGCCAGGGCTGGAGAGATGACTCAGCAGTTAAGATCACAGACTGCTCTTCCAGAGGTCCTGAGTTCAATTCCCAGTAACCACACAGTGGCTTACAACTATCTGTAATGGAATCCAATGCCCTCTTCTGGTATATCTAAAGAAAGCTACAGTGTACTCATATACATAAAAAAATACATCTTAAATAAATAAATAAATAAATAAATAAATAAATAAATAAATAAATAAAATGCCCCAGGCTAAAATTTTTTTATTGCCTAATGTTAATCTTTTATTTGCTTTGCATATCTATGTATAGATTAAATGTTTTAAAATTTACTTCAAAAATTCTATGTGTATGTGCAGGCACAGGTGCACATGCACTGTGTGCACATAGAGACCAGAGGTGAATGTTAGGCCTGACTCGATGCTTTCTACCTTAGATTTTTTGTTTTTGTTTTTGTTTTGTTTTGTTTTGGTTTTTTGTTTTTTTCAAGACAGGGTTTCTCTGTGTAGCCCCGACTGTCCTGGAACTCACTCTGTAGACCAGGCTGGCCTTGAACTCAGAAATCTGCCTGCCTCTGCCTCCCAAGTGCTGGGATTAAAGGCATGTGCCACTACCGCCTGGCTCTACCTTAGTTTTTAGCTGGGGGTCTCTCTCTGAACCAGGCACTCACTGGTTGGTGAGGCTGGCTGGCTGTTGAGCTTCAGGAATTCTCCTGTTTCTGTCTGAGAGTGCCAGGCTTGCGGATGGTGCTACCATGCTCAGTTTCATGTGAGTGCTGGGATCCGAGCTCAGGTCCTTGGACTTGCATGGTAGGCCCTTCACTGCCTGATTTATCTGCCCGCCCGGCCCCATTAATTTCTTTTTTACAATTACTTTTCTCTGCCTAACTTCTTCATTTACTGTCCCTTTCTGTATGACATATATTATTCCAAAGGAATATTTTCCTTGTTCTGTTGTTAAGACAGTGTCTTCTGTATCTCAGATTAGCCTAACAATCGCCGAGGGATGGTCTTGTACTCCTCCTGATCCTCCTGCCTCCACCTTCAAAGTCCTGGGGTTACAACTGTGTACCTTCATGAGCAGTTTGTGCAGTACTGGAAGTGAAGCCAGGCCTTGTGCATGCTAAGGCTCTGGCAACCGAGCCACATCTCCAGGCTTTTTTTTTTTTTTTTTTTTGTAAACCAAATCTCACTGTGTAGCCAGAGCTGTTTTGGAATTCTTTATAAAAGCTCCTGCCAATATACTGAACCTTCCCAAGTGTTGGGATTATAGGTATGTGTTACCACAACAGGCTAAAGGACTATTATATGCAGTCAATAACAACAAACGGAGACAAATATATACAACATTTCATGAAATTAGTTCCAAAGTATTTCTAAGAAAAACCAAAGGGGAAAAAACACCCCACTTTGTTCTCCAACCTGTTGTGTATTTACACATTTCTATAAATATTCATTGTTCATTCTACACTTTGTCTGTGGGGGGGGTGGGGAAATACCATAGAGCATTTCCAGAAAGCTATCTGAAAGACTGGCCAGTGCGAGTGCATTTGAGAAGAGGAATGGAGGGATAGTGGGAGGGAACTCACCTTTTCCCATCCTCTCTTGAGACAGGGTCTCAGCAGCCCAGGCTGGCCTTGAGTTTGAACTCACCACGTCCTGGAGGATGACCTTGAACTCTGACTCCTCCTGCCTCTGCTCTCCAAGTGCTGGGATCCCAGATGTTCACCTCCATGCCTGGTGCATGGGTCGGTGGCAATTTAAGTCAAGGCTTTGAGCATGTTAGGCAAGCAGTTTTCTACCATATATATTTTTACATTTCATTAACACATGTTCTTGCTTACCATGAATGTGAACCAGCTGTTCAGGTTGGATAACTTTTGAAAGAAGCAGACAATTCAAATTTAGCTTTTTCTTTAAACAATAATCTTCTTCTTCTTTCTTTCTTTCTTTTTTTTCTTTTCTTTTTTTTTTTTTTTGTTTGTTTGTTTTTGTTTTTCGAGATAGGGTTTCTCTGTGTCTTGGCTGGCCTGGAACTCACTCTGTAAACTAGGCTGGCCTCGAACTCAGAAGTCCACCTGCCTCTGCCTCCCAAGTGCTGGGATTAAAGGCGTGCACCACCACCCGACTAACAATGATCTTCTAAAAATGATTTTTTAAGAACTATTTATTTATTTGTGTGTGTGTGTGTTGCTTGTATGTATGCATGTGGACCACTAAATGCCGGATGCCTGAGGAAGTCAGAAGTGGACCTGAGTTACTGACCACTGTGAGATGCCCGTGTGTATGTGTGTGTGTGTGTGTGCGTGCGTGTGTGTGTGTGTGTGTGTGTGTGTGTGCTAGGAATCACACCTAGGTCCTCTGGAAGACCCAATCCATCCCTCAGCCTTTTCTGACAATCTCAGTTTTCCAAGAGCTGGAAAGATTGGCTCGGTGGTTAAGAGCACTGACTGCTCTTAAGGTCCTGAGTTCAAATCCCAGCAACCACATGATGGCTCACAACCATCTGTACAGCTACAGTGATATATACATAAAATAAATAAATAAATCTTTAAAAAAATCACAAACCTGTTTGTTGCATGATCTGATGTGAAATGTCACTGTTATCATGTACTCACACGAATATTAGTTGATTTCCCAACTTTTAGTTGTTTTTATTTTTGTTGTTCTTTTGGTTTGGTTTTTTGAGACAGGGTTTCTCTGTGTAGCCCTGGCTGTCCTGGAACTCACTCTGTAGACCAGGCTGGCCTTGAACTCAGAAATCTGCCTGCCTCTGCCTCCCAAGTGCTGGGATCAAAGGTGAGTGCCACCACTGCCTGACTATTCCCAGACTTTTTAATCTGGCCTAAACTGATTTGTCATCTGATTGCAAAAACTTCAGGTACTAGCTTTGTAAAGAGCGTTACTAAGACTAACCCGTATTTGCAACTATATGGTGGGTATTCTTAGATTTCTAGATGACATTTACTCAGATTGTCTGAGTCAGGTTGGGGCTAGGGCTGAAGACAAATCTTGCGATATAGCTCAGGCTGGCCTAGAATTCACTTTATAGGCCAGGCTGGCTTCAAATTGTGCTCCTGCTCCTCAGCCTGCCAAGGATATGGGGTTACGAGCATGTGTTCTCATGCCCCGCTTGTTAGTCAGCTTTTGAATTCATCCATTTCAGTTTATGGCATTCACATTATTGTGTAATCATCACCAACTTTACAATCTAGATAATTCCGAATAACATTTTGTCAAATTAAAAAAAAAAAAGTTGCTTGGTTTCTTTTATGTAGCTGAATCTACAAAGTCATAACATGTTTGCAGTATGAAACCTTTCTAACCCAGTACAATCTCTCTCTTTCTCTTTCTACTTCATCTATTTATTCATCTCTTCACTTAATAAATATTTATATATTTATTATCTAGTGCAGCAGGAATTCTGCTAGGACTCATTGTGACTCATGGATCTGTCGTCATGCTTGTTAGCAAATCCAGAAGTTTCGATGGAGCCTGACCATACAAATAGAGAATTGTGAGGCTGGAGGTGGTAAGAGCGTGATCCGGAATTTTGTGGTGGCCTTACCAGACCTTACCTGCTGAGGGGAGGTCCAGACAGTGTATCCTGAAGAAATGGCACCAGGGCAGGCTGCTGCTTCCGTGCCCAGTGCTCTGTTAACAAGCGGTGCTCTTCCTACTGTGTTCTAGGAGTTGGCTTCTTCCAGCCGCCTGCCCGCCTCCTCCCACACTGGCCTGCGCCGGAAGCAGCAATTTCTACCCTCCTTTTCCTCACTCTCCCAGGATCCTTGCAGTCTTCTTGCTCAGGCAAGGACATGTCTGTGGGATTCTGGCCAGGGCCACTCCGTGGGGTTGCCAGAGGGCTCTCTGTTCCTGCTCCAGCTGCCTTCTTTAGGAATTTTCTTTCTATATCCAGGACCCTGGAGAACTGCATGGGTCTTTGGAGTCTCCATTTCTGGATGGAACAAGTCCTCAGTGAAATCCAAAGACCTTCCTGTTTTCCCAGACAATTTTAGATTCCTGAGCCATGAGGGACTCTGCCTCAGTATAAGACATGCTAGGGAAAAGAGTTTCTCCCTGCAGGGAGGGTCTCTGTCCAAGGCACCACTTTGGTATACTCCAAACCTGGGACAAGCTGGCTCTGTTGCTCAGCCTGTGAGAGAGACTTTTCTTCTCTCTTACAGGGAAGTTCTTTCCCCAGTATACACCAAGCAGCAGTGGCCCCAGCTTCCAGGCACACCTGCTCATGTTGTGGAAAATGCTATTTTCCTCCCTTCTGTTCTGTCAGACTCTTCCGATACTGCCTATGTTCATCTTGTTCTGCTGAGATTTCCCCTGGGACATCAGATTCTGTCCAACAATCCCATTTCCAGATCATGTGTGACAAAGCTTTTAGTCCCTTCTACCAGACGCCCCACTTCCCTTAATATCACGGCACCAGGAGACATAGATCCGCTACTAAATGCTAAGTTTGGCTTTCTTTTCAGGGAATCCCCCCCTCCCATAGAACCCCTGCCAGAATATAAAAGATAGATATTGTGAGAGCACCCCTACTCAGCTTTAAAGAAGTAACCAAAGAGGCCTGTGGTCAACTTCCAAGGTTGGGCTTGTTGTTCCATTAGCAGGGAAGGTTGTGGGAAGGCCAGGACGGATGACAGCAGACCGTAAACAGTTCTGGTGTCAGCGCGAGGTTTCTCATTTCGCTCTCAGGGCAGAAAGAGCTTACCAAATCAGCCTCAACACAGGTCCACAGAGTTGTCTTCAGTTGCGTGGTGGGAATTGTGTGGTGGGGATTGCATGGTGGGAACTGCGTGGTGGGAACTGCGTGGTGTGAAGTCACAGGCACAGGGGCTCATCCTAACCGCCCAGAAGCAAGCAGCAAACAGCCAGGATTGCCTCATTCACACCACAAGAACTACACACTGCAGAAATGCAGCCTGCATGTAAAGTGGCTTGCCCTGACAGACAAGCTGGCCCCACCCTGAGACTCACCACAAAGTGTGAGTGGTTCTTTTGTTCCCTACTAGGCATGCAGTATATGTTACAAAACAAAAATGAAAAACAACAACACCAACAACAAAACCACTTTTTCTTTAAGACAAAAATTACAACTGGGCAGACTTCGAAGAACACACAAAATCCTCTTCAGTATTCTCCAATCATCTTCAAGGGTGACCCTGAGCACTTCCAAGAGTTGGCCCAGCATACCTACTTCTTTTTGTAATTATTGGTTTCTTTTGTTTTCTTTCTTCCTTTCTTCCTTATTTGTTTGCTTTTGAGACAAGGTCTTTCTAACTTTGGCTGTCCTGTAACAGGTAAACCTCCAGGCTAGCCTGGTTTAAACAAGGAGTTCCAGGACAGCCAGAACTACAAAGTGAAACCCTGTTTCAACAAACAAAACCTTTACAATATAACAAAATGGTCATGTCTATCAAAACATTCATCTTTCTGGAATTATCTTTTTTCCCCCTTATAGTAGGGCTACACTGGATCTTGTCATCCTCCTGCCTCTGCCTTTCGGGCGCTGGGATAAGACACAGAAGCTACCACACTTGACTAATATCTTTGTTGTGTAGACTTGACCTGTGAAGGGCTACAGCTCCTATGTGGCTTGTCTCTACAGTTAGCAAGGAAAATGGGTTCTAATTACTTGTGATTTTCAAATGTTTTTCTCTTACTAAATATATTAACAATTCATTATTTTATTTAATTCTTGGTTTAACATCTCCTATATAAAGCTACTTGAAGATTTGGTTTTATTCTGTAATTTTGTGTGTGTGTGTGTGCGCGCGCGCGTGCACGCGTGTTGATCAGAGATCAAATAGCAGAACTTAGTTCTTTCTTTCTTTCTTCAGGGTACCAGGGATTGAACTCAAGTCATCAAGTTTGGCCACAAACATCATTTCTGGATGAGCCATCTCACTGGCCCTGATGGTCTGGCTTTATATTCAGTTTAATTCTTGATTTCCATGCCTACCTCAGATGAATAATCTTTCACAAAATGGTACAGAGTTAGGCATGGTGGTAATCTGAGAATTTAGGAGGCAGAAGCCACAAATCTGAATCTAGACTGTTATGTTTTGAGACCCTGTCTCATAATACATTTTTAAAATTTATCTATCTATCTATCTATCTATCTATCTATCTGTCTGTCTGTCTGTCTGTCTGTCTATCTATCTATCTATCTATCTATCTGTCTATCGGACTAGAGGGAGAGCTCAGTGGTTTAGAGCACTGGCTGCTCTCTCAGAGGACTCAGGTTTGATTCCCACCAGCACTCATATGGAAGCTCAGAGTCATCTGCAGCTCAATTTCCAAGGGACACGATACCTTTGTCTGACCTCTGAAAGCAACAGGCATGACCGTGGTGCACAACCATACATCCAGGCAAAAACTTGCACATAAGATGAATTAATCTGATAATAAAAATTCAATCTACAGGTTCATTCAGAAAAATGTCCAGGAGGTCCAGCAGTTTGGGTTGTAAGTGCCAGTGCACGTGACTTGTTTAATGGGCATGTCACTCTCAGCGATGAGAGCGCCATGGGAAGGTCTCAGTTGCACTTTTCTGTGATAAGCAATCATATTTCTACTCATTACTAAACGATCACCATTACCTTGAAGGGACCATTCCTTTTTTCCTGTTCCCCAAATATTATCTGTCAATACTGCATACAACTGAGAGCCACTTGCTAGGCCTGGAACAGCCAGTGCCAACTGAAGTGTGAAGCACTTTTAATAAAAGGAAATTGCATAATGTATCCACATTGGCGGATTTTAAGTGTCTTAATAGAGCATGCCAGTAACCTCTCTGTTTTACCCAAACAATTTAGTCTGACTTTAATCACATTTTAAACAATACTGAAAAATAACCAGTTGTGGAGTGGTTCAAGCCTTTAATCCCAACACTCAGAAAGCAGAGGCAGGCAAGTTTCTGTGGGGCCTACATAGTGAATTATAGGCCATTCCTGGATACCTGTCGTGACCCTTCACAGTGAATACTACAAAATGACTCTGACAACATTTTAAGGTATTTTTTTTTTTATTATTAAAACAAGGAACCCATGGGCTGGAGAGCTGGCCCAGATATTTAGAGCTCTAACTGTTTTTGAAAGGACCTAGGTTTGATTCCCAGCACCTGTAGAGCTGCTGACAACAGTCTGTAAATCCACGTCTGGAGGTCTTCTGCCCTCTTTTGGCCTCCACAGGCACTGCAGGCAAAGTGCCCATAAAAATAACCTTTTTTTTTTTTTTTTTTTTTTTTGGGATTTGGTTTTTTCGAGACAACTTAAAAAAAAAAATCGCCAGGCAGTGGTGGCGCACACCTGTAATCCCAGCACTCTGGGAGGCAGAGGCAGGCGGATTTCTGAGTTCGAGGCCAGCCTGGTCTATAGAGTGAGTTCCAGGACAGCCAGGGCTATACAGAGAAACCGTGTCTCGAAAAAAAAAAAACAAATCCAAAATACAAAAAAAAAAAAAAAAAAAAAACAAAAACAAAAAAAAAAAAAAAAAAACTAGCTCAGTGTTGATTCTGGTTTGGACCTTCATGTCATAACCTGTCAATAAAGAAAAATTAATATGAACAAAACTGAGTATTAAACAAGAATATTGTGACTAGATTTCACATGTGAAACTACATGCCCCAAATGTACTTATTGGAGCAGGCCATGCTATGATTCCTTTCTTCTTTCTTTGTCCCTTCTTTTTGAGGATTCACCATCACAGTGAACTACATTAAAGCCTTATCATATTTCATCCTCAACCTAAAGAAATGATCCACTTGAGAAATATACAATCATGCTGATGAAATCAATAAAGAGCATAAGAGTCCTGAGACCTTGGGCTGGAGAGATAGATGGCTTAGAAATTAAGAGTGCTGGCTGTTCTTCCAAAGGACCGGGGTTCAATTCCCAACACTCCCATGGCAGTTCCAGCTCTTGGGGATCTGATACCCTTACACACACACACACACACACACACACATATACAAGCAAAACACCAATGCACATAAAATATAAATAAATAATTCTTTTAAAATGAGTCCTAATGGGCTAGGGAGATTGATTGATCAGTGGTGGTTTGGAGCATTTGTTGCTCTGTCAAGGGCCTGGGTTCAATTCCCAGCACCCATATGATTTCTTACAACCTTCTGTATTTCCAGGTTCAGGGGGGTCAAACACTCCTTTGTGACCTCTGTGCTCATCAGACATGCACATGGTGCACATATATACATGCAGGCAACATACTAACACACATGGCCTTTTTTAAGTGTAATAGTCCTTTAATTTTGGCTGGCAATCAAAATTATGGTAATGCCTCAGAGTCTCAGTGTCAAGACTCAAGGGTGCAGTATTTTTAAAGGCAAAACCCACAAAGATCATAGTAACATCAATGTTAATTGAGGGTCAGAGTAACCTTACAGCATGTGCTTAGACAGAACACAGAAGTGAATTCAGGAACAATAAGACCTTTCATTTGTACCCCTTTGGGCTATTTTAGTTTATGTTCTGTTTGGATGAACATTAACTATGCTTGATGAACCCATCTAGACCAACAGTCAGGTGCATGAATATCTCAAACGTGTTGTCAAGATAGACGTGGCCTTGGTGGGCTGTGGAGGTGTTGCAATGGTTGACTGCTGTTACAGGCTGAGGCATTTCAAAGCAGACACAAAATGGAGTGAGGACAACATGGCAGTACCTTACCCTCTCCACTAACTAACTCCCTGCTTTCAGTGCCACACGGCTGTGCAGGGGATGGAAAAGCATTGTCGTGTAGTTGTGCTTTCTCTGCTGGTGTGCGCAGCCCCCACCCGTCAGTGCTTCACTGTGGCCGGCTTGGACTCAGGTCTTGCAGGCATCTTTCCTGGCACCAACATTATCTTAACAGTAGTCAATGTTTTACAAAGTCGAAAAAGCCACCAAACAACAACAATAAAAAACCTACCACCACCACCAACAAAAAAATTCAACTCTTAACTCCACTCCTTAACTAAACATTCGGCCTACTTCTGGTTATTGATAAAATGAAGTAGAGACTGTGGGTGTAGCTCAATTAGAAGCCCTGGGTTCAGTCCTCAGCACTGCCAGAGACACCCGAAATTCTAGTTTGAGGGGATCTGAGCCCTTCTTCTTCTTCTTCTTCTTCTTCTTCTTCTTCTTCTTCTTCTTCTTCTTCTTCTTCTTCTTCTTCTTCTTCTTCTTCCTCTTCCTCTTCTTCTCCTTCTCCTTCTTCTTCCTCTTCTTCTTCTTCATCTCCTCTTCCTCCTCCTCCTAAATTTTATTTATTTAATGTATGAGTGCTTTGCTGCATATACACCTGCCTTGCCTGAAGAGGGCATCAGATCCCCCTATAGATGGTTGTGAACCACCATGTACTTATTGGGAATCGAACTCAGGACATCTGGAAGAGCAGCCAATGCTCTTTTTTATTTTATTTTATTTTATTTTATTTTATTTTATTTTATTTGGGGGGGTGGATTTGGTTTTTTTGAGACAGGGTTTCTCTGTATAGCCCTGGCTGTCCTGGAACTCACTCTGTAGACCAGGCTGGCCTTGAACTCAGAAATCTGCCTTCCTCTGCCTCCCAGAGTGCTGGGATTACAGGCGTGTGCCACCAATGCCTGGCTCAGCCATTGCTCTTAACCGCTGAGCCAACTCTCCAGCCCTGTGCCCCAGGCCTCTTCTTGTCATTTGTAAACACACATAAAAACAAAAACGAAATCCTTTTTTAATTTTTAAAAGTTTTTTTTATGCGTACGGGTGCTTAGCCTGCATCTGTGTCTGTGCACCATGTGTGAAGTGCCCACCAAGGCCAAAAGTGGGCATCCAATGCCTTGCAACTGGAGTTAGAGAAGGCTGTGAATTTCTATGTAAGTGTTGGGAATCAAACCTGCGTCCTCTGAAAGAACAACCAGTGCTCTTAACTCTTGCCAGCTTTCCAGCTTTGGAAATAAAATTCTAAGAGGAGGAGGAGGGGGAAGAAAAGGAGGAAGAGGAGAAGGAGGAGAAGTATTAAGCCATCTAATTTCTAGATTGTAAAGATTAGAATTCTGGGTAAGTAACATGGAAGGTTGCAGATCCATTCGCCAGCAGCCAGATTCTTTATTATTTTTCAGTTTGAAAGGCTGGGAATCAGATCAAGGACCTGTCACGTTCTAGGTAGAAGCCTGTCACTGAGCTGTATCCTCAGTACCTTCTTCCTTCCTTCCTTCCTTCCTTCCTTCCTTCCTTCCTTCCTTCCTTCCTTCCAAAAACAAACAAAGAAAAACCAAAAACATACTTCAAGCCCATGATTCAGAAGGCATAGGTTAAAAAGCAAAATCTCCCTCCTAAGCCCAGTTGTTGGGCGCCATGTTCTTTGAGGAAACAGGCAAGCACATCACCAGTGTCTTGTGTCCCCTGCAGAAGGAAGCTAGTTATCCTAGCTGGTTATCCTAGCTAGTTATCCTAGCTGGCGTGCGGCGTTCCTTATAGTGCTCTTTATTGTGAATAAAACATAATTATTTATTTAGTTTTTTCATCATGGCAAATAACTCTACATGCTCATTTTGTAAGCACACAATTACATTGCTTTTTAAGATGTCTGAAACAATTATTGAGTCAAAGAACATACACGTAGGGCCGGAGAGACGGCTCAGCAATAGTGAGCATGCACTGCTCTCCCAGAGGATCCAAGTGTGACCCTGGGCATCACATCAGACGGCTCAACCCTCCCTGTGCCTCCAGAGCCAAGGGGATCTGACTCTCTCCTTGTCTTCAAGGGCACCTGCACACATGTACCCCAGACAGACAGACAGACAGACACACACACACACAAATAAAAAATTTAAAAATCTTTAAAGAAATAAAAAGACATGTATTTCGTATTTTAATAGTTACTGCTGATACTGACCTCCATACATTATCCATTCAGCACAATGTATAGTGAAAATATTCCTTGTCATCTAACAAATAAAAACATAGTATTACATCATAGTTTTAGTTTATGTTTGTATTATGAGTGTTTTTACCTTTCAATGATCTACTTGCATATTTCTTTATTGTTTTTTGTTTGTTTGGTTGGTTTTCGTTGTTTCTTTACTGTTTTTAGAAAACATTTTTTTTCTCTGTGTAGTCTTGGCTGTCCTGGAACTCACTCTGAAGACCAGGCTGGCCTCGAACTCAGAAATCCACCTGCCTCTGCCTCCCAAGTGCTGGGATTAAAGGTATGCGCCACCACGCCCATCTTTTTTTTTTAAAAAAAATTTTTTTTTGTTTGTTTTCTTTTAAAATTACTTTTGCCTATCTATTTGTTATCTTTATTTATTCGTGGGGTGGTGAACATGTGCCGCACAGTAATGCCAGAAAACAACTTTTGTGAGCTCGTTCTCTCCTTCTATCCTGTAGAACCAGGGAGCAAGCTCCGGCTGCCAGCTCCGTGCAGGTGCCTCCGCGCACTGAGCCATCTCTCAGGCCCTTGCTTGGTTCTTGGAGACACAATTTTATGTAGCCTAGCCTGGCCTTGAACTTATTACATAGTTTCAGAATGACCTTTAACTCCTGAACCTCCTGCCTCCACCTCCCTAGTGTTGGGATTACAGGCGCGGACTGCCACCACTGGCCCGATTGTGGGCATGCTGTATGCAGGAAGATAGTGCTGGAAAGGGGGACACTGGGGAGTGTGGGGGTGTCTATGTATTGTGTGGAGACACTGGGAAAATATGGAAGCAATATGTCTATATAGAAAGACATTAGAACTGTCTTGAAAAAACCAAAAAAGAAAGAAAGAAAGAAAGAAAGAAAGAAAGAAAGAAAGAAAGAAAGAAAGAAAGAAAGAAAGAAAGAAAGAAAGAAAGAAAGAAAGAAAGGAAGGAAGAAAGGAAGGAAGGAAGGAAGGAAGGAAGGAAGGAAGGAAGGAAGGAAGGAAGGAAGGAAGAAAGGAAGGAAGAAAAAAGAAACAAAGAAACAAAGAAAGGCATTAGAAGGGGGGACAGAGAGATATAGATGAGTATTTTCAGTCTCACAAACTGTCTTAGGTTGTATTCCCAGAGTATTGAAGAGTGGTGTAGTGACCTTCAAGTGGGGTTTGCAAAGTGTCTTGTTGAGATTCAGCAAGACATTAGAGCTTCTATTTGTGTTTCCTTTTTAAATGTGAAAGGAGGAAACTAATGGTCATTAATATTCAGTATTCAGATTGATGCCTGAATCTTCACTAGATGCAGATGGTTATGCAAGTGAGGGGCATCCAAGGGTAAGAGTGTGAGGGTTTGTGTTTGTTTCTTGCCATCAGGCAATGGGCACACTGCACAATGGTTAAGTAGAAGATATACCAATTACACTGTCTAGCTTTAACTAACCTAACCCCTCAACCCACCGTTAGTGCCCTGCCTAGACTCACTCTGTGGTCATTCCCAGCTCTCCCCAGAGCTTGGCGTCAGTGTGTGCTTATCTCTCTTCTCTTGGGTGAACTGACCTTGAATGCTGGGAGCTACTCAGTTGGGAGGTTATATCTCCCCCTACTTTTCCAGCTCCTTGGCAGCCTATAGGTTGATACTGAATGATTGTGGACTGCAGAAGGCTGGCCTCAAGGCAAGATAAAGTGCCCAGTCCCAACCTTCTAGGGCCAAAGTTAGCAAAGTCCTGTGTGTGGTTTGAACAGAAATGCCACTCCCCCCGCCCCCCAGACTCATGTATTTAAATGCATGGTCCTTGGGGAGTGGCTCTTCCTGAGAAGGATAAGGAAGTGTGATCTTGTCGGAATGCGTGCGTGCAACCTTGTTGGAGAAAGTGCATCACCGAGGGTGCACTTCAGGCTTTCAGAAGCTCAAGCCAGGTCCAGTCAGTTGCTCTCTGTCTCACTCGCTCTTCCTGCTGCCTAAAGATCTGAATGTAGAACTGTCAGCTACTGCACCTGCCTGCCTGCTGCCATGCTTCCCACCATGGGGCTAAGGAACTAAATCTCTGAAACTGTAAACTGGCCCCCAATTAAATGGTTTCCTTTATAAGAGTTTCCATGGCCCTGGTGTCTCTTCATAGCACCAGACTAAGACAACTTGACTGACCTTGCATTTTTTGCCGAGTCTCTTCCCCACCCTATTGTTTCCTCTCTCTTAACTCAGATCATTCTCAAGAACTTGGATGGCACAAGAACCCCCATCTTGAGCTCTGCTTGCTGAGAACTGGGCTAAAACAACGAACATCCGGCTTTAACACAGTCATGTAGAGATGACGACTGAGATCAGTAACACACATATCTAAAATAATAGATATGTAGACAGGCAGATGGCTAGATAGATAGATAGATAGATAGATGAAAACAACTTTGAGAAGTTTGAGCTGGAGAGGTGACTCAGCCAGTAAAAGCACTGGCTGTTCTTCCAGAGGTTTGAGTCACAGCACTCCATGACCACACACAACCATCTGTAACTCAAGTTTCAGGAGATTCCATGCCCCCTTCTTGCCTCCTCAGGCACTAAATACACATACCATTCATACATACATGCATACACACATACATACAGATAAAACATACAATAATTATATTTATACATAATGTATATCTCCATATCCTACATATATATGTTATATACAATATAAAATGTAAAAGCTTACACACACACACACACACTACACACGCCCCATATGCAAACATTCAATCTCCTAAGGCTTCTCATAAAACAAACAAAAATCTGTTACTCCATCACTCTCCACAATCCTCACTTTCTGTGTTACTTTATTTTTGACAAAAGGTTTTATGTATGCCAGCCTGGTCTCCAATATAAAGCTAAAAATGAACTTGAACTCTTGACCCCATTGTCTTTACTTCTAGACTCCTGGAATTACAGGTGTGCCCTACCACACACCTAGTACTTTCCTTCTCAGCATTATCCCAGCATTCATTTCCAGCCAGTGTGTTTTAGCATGTCTATGACTAGTGCTGTATTCTGCTGTACTTTAGTGCTTTGTAAGTGCATTGGCTACTTGTCCTGCTTCTGGGAAAAATACCTGACAAAACCAACTCAGGGTTTTATTTTGGCTAGTTTGCCTGGGTTACATAGTAACTGTATCCCAAGGAATACTGTCTACCACGGGGCAGGGTGGGGGTGGGGTGTTGGTGACAGACTGTCACAGTGCATCCAGTCAGGCATGAGGGACTGATAACTGCTCATGCTCAGCTGTTTGTTTGTTTCATTTTGTTTTTTACAGGGTATCACTATGTAGCCCTGGCTGGTCTGGAACTCCTAGAGATCAATCCTGTCTCTGCCTCCTTTTCCCTTTTTATTCAGTCACCCCCAAATCCCAGTACTTGGGAGGCAGAGGCAGGTGGATTTCTGAGTTCAAGGCTTGCCTGGCCTACAGAGTGAGTTCCAAGACAACCAGGGCTATACAGAGAAACCCTGTCTCAAAAAACAAAAACAAAAACTAAAATGGAAATCTGCTTTAGATTCTGAGTTTAGCCACTTTTCTCAAATCACAGGAGCCCACAGGTATTTCCTGGATTCAAGTGTAGACGACAGTGAACACTATCACAAAGTTAGAGATTAGAAAACCCCTTTAAGGGCTGGAGAGATGCCTCAGCGGGTTAATAGCACTGACTCTTCTTCCAAAAGTCCTGAGTTCAAATCCCAGCAACTACATGGTGGCTCACAACCATCTGTAATGAGATCTGATGCCCTCTTCTGGGGTATCTGAAGACAGCTACAGTGTACTAACATACAATAAATAAATAAGTCTTAAAAAAAAAAAAAACCTTTGAATGTAACATGATTATCTGATGAGGCAAAGGCAGACCAGGTATAACAGGTCATACGTGATTGAACTTTCAATAACTAGTGGGTGTATACAAACCCTGATGCCACAGTTGGAGTATAAAGAAACTCAAGCCCCTGTTCAATGAAGGAGCTATGACAGCTGTGTCCTAGGAAGAGCTAAGTGGGCCAAGGTGGCACATTCTCTACTATGGCACCAATTTCTCTTGAGTCAGAGTCAGGTTTTGGTCACATCAGTAAGACCGAATTATTACAAAAAACTAAGGAGCCCTAACATGCCTGAGGTTTCCACCACAGGGGCAAACTCAACCCAAGAGCTCAGAGGAAACAGGAAGTCCATGTTATCTAGTAGTGAATTTACACTAGATACAGGATCCCTCAGATAGTTCCTGGACTCAAGCGTAGACGACAGTGAACACTGTCACAAAGTTGATCAGAAAACCCCTTTGAGTGTAACATGATTCTCAGATGAGAACAGGGACTTTAAAGCTGTCTCTCCGGGACCTAGAATGAACAGAACACGGAATAGCTGGCAAACTATTTGAGTTGATTCTGTTTAAGGAAAAAGAGGCTTGGGAGGGAAAGCTCAGCCAGTAGAGAACTTGCCTTACAAGCACGAGAACCTGGGTTTGATCTTCAGAACCCACTGAAAAAGTTGGCACAGCGCTGGCATTTGTGATCCAAGCACTCGGAGGACCCCTGTGGCTTGCTGATGCCGAAGTGGTGAGTCACTGAGATGTCCTGTCTTAAAGGCAGTAGATAGTTTTTCTGAGGCTATCTGAACATGTCCTCTGGTCGCTACATGCACACACACACACACACACACACACACACACACACATTAAATGCTTAGATTTTATTGTTTTATGTGAATGAGTGTTTTGCCTACATTGATTGTCTTAGGGTTTTACTGCTGTGAACAGACACCAAGACCAAGGCAACTCTTATAAGGACAACATTTAATTGGGGCTGCCTTACAGGTTCAGAGGTTCAGTCCAGTATCATCAGGGCAGGAGCATGGCAGCATCCAGACAGGCATGGTGCATGGGGAGCTGAGAGTTCTACATCTTCACTAGCTTCCAGGCAGCTAGGTTGAGGGTATTAAAGCCCACGCCCACAATGACATACCTACTCTAACAAGGCCACAGCTCTTAACAGTGCCGCTCAATGGCCAAGTATATACAAACCATCACATGTATGTACGTATGTGCACTTCGTGAGTGCTTGGTGCCCAAGGAAGAAAAGGCCTCTGATTCCCTTGGCCTGGAATTACAAACCTGTAAGCTTCCACATGGATGCTCGCATAGAATGGAGCCTGGGTCATCCACAAAAGCAGCAAGCACTGTTTTTGGAGGGTGGTGGTTTGTTTTTGTTTTTGTTTTGTTTTGTTTTGTTTTTGAGACAGGGTGTAACCCTGGCTGTCCTGGAACTCACTCTGTAGACCAGGCTGGCCTTGAGCTCAGAGATCCACCTGTCTCTGCCTCCCAAGTGCTGGGACTAAAGGTGTGTGCTACTACCACCTGGCAAGCACTTTTAACTAACTGATGAGTCAACTCTCCACAGAGACTGGTGTGTGTGTGTGTGTGTGTGTGAGAGAGAGAGAGAGAGAGAGAGAGAGAGGGAGTGTGTGTGTGTTAGGGTCTCTCTACATAGTCCTGACTGTCCTGTAAGTCACTATGTAGACCATACATATGTGGCCTTTAGCTCACAGAGCTCCATTTGTCTCTGCCCCCTGAGTGCTGAGATCAAGGCATGTCTCCCTGTGCCCTGCCTGAAACATATTTCAAAGGGAACACATTTGTGATTGTTTAAATAGTTATGGGCCTCATGGACTTGTGTGTTTGGATGCTTGGCTGATAATGAGTGGCACTATTAGGTAGGGGGTGTGGTTTTGTTGGAGTAAGTGTGGCTTTATTAGAAGAAGTGGTGCATCCCAGGGGAGGGGAGGTCCCCTGTGCTCAGGCTACACCTAATGTAGCAGACAGTTCCCTTCTGCTGCCGTGGGATCAAGATTTAGAGCTCTCTGCTCTTTCTCCAATCCCATGTCTGCCTGGATTGGAGCATCCCACCATGATGACAATGGACAGAACCTCTGAACCTGTAAGCCAGCCCCAATCAAATGTTTTCCTTTATTAGTGTAGCCATGGACATGGTGTCTCTTCACAACCCTGACTAAGACAGCATTTTCTGTAAATTAAAACCAAGATTGTGGTTTCATGTCAGCCTGGGCTACACAGTGAGTTTAAGACCAGCCTGTGCCTTCTCTAAAAGAAAGAGAAAGTAGCAGTTCACTTTTTTTTTTTCTAGATTGGTTTCTATTCCTCATTTTTTAGGCTTCCCGTTTCCTAATTCTGAGCAGAGGACTTCTTGTATTTAAGAAATGAAGATCAGAGGCTGGGTGTGAATGCATGGTTAGAACCTATTATGCCGTAGCCAATGGGTTCCACTCCTAGCAACAGGCAACAAACAAAAACATGAAGGCCAACCTCGGTAGCACAAGCTCAGAATCCCAGCAGTCAGGAGACAGAAACATGATTTTGAGTTCAAAGCCAGTCATGGCAAACTAGGGAGGGACAACAAAACAAAAAAACCCCTCCTGACCATTTCCTCTTAGAGAGAGGTTTATCTCCGTGACTATCTTCAGCAAATGCCAAGACTCAGCAATGCTTTGAAAAGCTTCCCGTTCCTTATCTCAGCTGTCAAGTACGAGAAGTCAAGTCGGGATTTACTTATCTCTGTGCAGGGCATTTTCCCACGGGTTGGGAGCAAAAAGTATTACCCAGCCCATTTCTACCTGCAGTGTGTTTATGTTTTACTTTCTTTTCCTACAGGAGTGGGGGTTGAACCCAGGGTCTCTGCACGCACGCACGCGGGGCACGCGCTCCGCCACCGAGCTTCACCCAACGTCATGATTTGCTTTTTGAAAGGAACAGTAGTTCTCTTTTCTCTGCAGCTTTTGTTCTAAACGAGTCAGGTAAGTTTTCAAGCGTGGAAGATTATTTCTTGAAAGGGAGTCATTACCTGCTGTGAGTTTACATGAGAGATGATTATCAAAGGTAATATATTTTGTAGCACAAATCAATAATTAGCATTTATTAATTTTTAATACTTAAATGTAAGGGTTGGGAATTAGATAAATGTTCGGGGCTGAGACTGACATCTATTTAATGGTCCTTTTATCAGCTATCAAATCTAGGAATAGCTTTCACTTCAGGTGCCTGCCAGCAATCATCTGTAATCAACTGTGATCCTCTGATTACAAATGTATTCAAGTTGTCGGCTCTCCCTGGGACTGCGTCTCTCTCCTCCCTCCTCAGGAGAAACACTTTTCAGTACGCTTTTATAATGAAAGCAAACCCAGCTTCGCTGCGAGGCTAGCATTGTTCTTATTGTTCTCACATTAAGGTCTTGGCAATCAGGATGTCGTCTGGGTTTAGGAAGCCCAGGACATCTTGGGATGCTCCGTTATGTGGCAAACAAATTCATTTAATATAATGCTTAGAAGATTGCAACCAATAATTACTCTAAGTACTTCCCCAGAACATGAAGTAAGAGTGAAATACTGTGTGACTACAAAAAGAAAGCAGGGATCAGCCAGCAGACCTGGGAGTCTCATCCTATAATTCCAGAATTTAGGAGAAGAGGTCAGAGAGTCAGCAACTCAAGGGCAAGTGGGGCAGTGGTGGCACATGCCTTTAATTCCAGCACCTGGGAGGCAGAGGCAGGCAGATTTCTGAGTTTGAGGCCAGTCTGGTCTACAGAGTGAGTTCCAGGACAGCCAGAGCTACACAGAGAAACCCTGTCTCAAAAAGCAAAAACAAACAAACAAAAAATCTTGCAAGGAAACCAAGGGCTGGGGTTACAGGCCTGCACCACCACACCCAGCATGCTCACCCCTCCCCGACTCCTTTTCCTTGTGTTCAAGGCCGTTCTAGGGCTTACTCTGAACTTGCTTTGCTTTCTTTGAGAATAACTCCAGAAGTTAAGATCAGCAAACATGAGCTTGTTTTTGACACCCTTGGTACAGTCTGAGTCAGCCTTACAGTAGGAGCAAAGGTTGGAATTTGCATTCATAATCCCGAAGGCCTCCCCTAAACCAGGTAACTTATTTACACTGCTATTTAATCTTTATGATGAAGGCCTTCTCTGTACTAGGTAGCTATTTACACTGCTATTTAATCTTCATAAAATTCATGACCAAGAGATAGTTACCTGACTGTTGAAGGAAATAACTTACTTACAATGACATTTTTAATAATAGTGCTTATTTTTTTTAATCTGACTATTGTGAGTTGTTTACAATTTTTTTTTAAAAAACCCTGACATGTATTTCCTCCATGTGTGATGTAGTGTGCGCACACATTCATTGGCACCCACGAAGATATCAGAGGACAACTTGCAGGAGTTTGTCACCTCCTTCCACCACTTGAGTTTCAGGCATTGAACTTGGGGCTACCAGATTTGGCTGCAGTAGCCTTTACCCACTGTGGTGGTTTGAATATGCTTGGGCCACAGGAGAGACACTGGAGGTATGATCTTGTGTGAGGAAGACAGCAATGGTGGTATACTCATATACATAAAATAAATAAGTAAATCTTTTTAAAAAAGAGATAAACAAAAGAGAGATAAAAGGTTTGTTTATCAATTATATAATAGGAAATGTGAGGATGTAGGTTGAGATATAAATACTGAAGATAGGCCGTGAGTTAAAGTTGTGCTAGGATTTAAAATAAAACTTCATGGGTTTTTAAAATGCAGGTTTATTTTTTTATTTATTTTGTACATTAATATATTTTTACATACACTTATGTAGCATCTGCTGATGCAATGCAGGGCCCTAGGGGGTGTCGAACAAGGCATGGAACTGACATTTTTAAATGTATTTTATGTATACGAGTATACTGTAGCTGTCTTCAGACACACCAGAAGAGGGCATCAGATCCCATTACAGATGGTTGTGAGACACCATATTGTTGCTGAGAATTAAACTCAGGACCTCTGGAGGAGCAGTCGGTGCTCTTAACCACTGAGCCATTTCTCCAGCCAAATTTACTTTTGAGACAATACATCTCTGGCTGGTCTAGAATGGTGTATCCCAGCTTAGCCTGGCACTGAACTATGAGTGGTCCTTTTGCCCTTTGGGTGATAAATTTCTAAGAGTTAATTACCACGTTTGACTTAGCTTAGCCTGGAATTCACTAATGTAGTCCAGGCTGGCACTATCAGTGGTTCTTTTGCCACTTGGGTGATGAATTTAAGAGTTAGCCACCACATTTGGCTTTAACTCCTTTTTGTTCAGACAGGGTCTCAGGTAGCCTAGGCAAGCCTCAAGCTCCTGAGGAAGTAGATGACCTCTCCCTCCTTCTTCTTTTGAGACAGGGACTCACTATGCATCTCTGTCTGTCCTGGAGCTCACCATGTAGACCAGGCTGGCCTTGAACACCTGCATCTGGTTTCCCAGTGCTGGTATTAAAGGTCTGCAACACAACACTGGGCAAGGAAGATGATGCTGAATTCCTGGTCCTTTCCTTCCCAAGTGCTGCAGCTCTGACTGATTTCCCCAGCTCTGATTCTATTGAAGGTGGGGTATGCATTTACCACGGCATGCATGTAGAGGTCAGTGGACAACCTTTCAGAGAAATGTCTCTCCTTCCATGGTGGGTCCTGGGCATTGAACTCTGCTCATGAGGTTTGTGTGACCCTGCTGATTTTTTCTTTCCTTTCTTTCCTACACACACACACACACACACACACACACACACACACTTTGTGGGTTTTTTTTTTTTTTTTTTTTGTGAGACAGTTTCTCTGCATAGCCCTAGCTATCCTGAAACTCACTTTGTAGACCAGGCTGGCCTTGAACTCAAATTCACCTCCCTCTGCTCCCTATTGCTGGGATTAAAGGTGTGAGCCACCACTGCTCAGCTGTCTGGCCTTTTTTTTTTTTTTTTTTTTTAAAGATTTTAGTGTGTGTGTGTGTGTGTATAAGTACATGTGCCCAGGAACTGGAGGCAGCTGTGAGGCACCTGACATGGGAGCTTAGTCCCATCTTCTTAAGGAGCAGGAAGGAATCTTCACCTCTGAGCCATCTTTCCATCCCTGATTCTTCATAGACTGAGCAAAGCAAACACTAGCGTACCAAGTGCTCTCCTCCTTCCTCCTTCCTTTCCCTTTCTCTTTTTCTCTATTGATCTATTTTGCTGTTTGTTCATTCTTTAACTTTCCAGTAAAGGAAAAGAAAGTGAAGCTTAAACCAGCAAATTCGTTAAGTTTTCCAGTTTTAAGACAGAGTCTCACTATGAAGCCGTGGTAGGACAGGCCACTGCCTCCCACACGGTGGTAATTCATCCCTTTTGAACAGCTGTATCAGGTTTTCTGGGAAGAGGTAGTTTAGATAGGCACAGTTGCCTCTTGCAGCATCAGCCTTACCTCTCTCCTGTGTAAACTGATGAGGTAAAGTTTGCCTTACAAGCGAAGGGAGCTAGTACCATCTTTTATTTACAAAACACCCAGCTTTAATATATTTTATTACTTGCTTGAAAATTTCATGCATGTAAACATGTATTTTGGTCATATGCCCCCCCCCAACTTCCTCCTTGAAGGTCCTTCAGGAACTGCCAACTCCTGGATTCTTACCTTGAAAAGAACCTTGTTACGATGACTAATATAACCAGTACAAAGCAAGCAGGCACCTGTCACAAATGTTCCTGCTGCCTAATCTCTGGCTTGAAGGCACTATTGACATTCCCAGAAACTCCACCCCACAACCTTAAGATAATTGTGAAATATGTTCCAAGACTAGTTCTTCCTTATGGTAACCAGTGCCAGCCTGCCCACAATCCTCAGTCACTAGACAGGAATCCACATGTCAATGGCCAGATGGCTGTAATGTGGTTAAATCTCAAACAACTGAGATTTAAGAAATCCTTATGTGTTCAGGTACCCATGGAGTCCAGAAGGGGGACATCAAATCCCCTGGTGTTGGGGTGACCCTTCTTCACATTAAGGCATATCTCTGTATTTTCAATTGATAATTCTGTACCTAGCAGAGAACTAAATGCTGGCAGGATTTTGGTATTCTCATTTCTATGGCCCAACACCAGGTTTTCTATTTGTAAATGCTTGTCCTTCCACACCTGCCCAAAAGATGAAGGAAGACGAGGCAGCTGGTCAATGCCTCAGACAACCAAAAAGGCCAGGTGTTGTCTTACTGCTGATTGGTTATAATAAAGAGCTCACAGCCAATAGCTGGAGTAGGAAGTACAGGGGCGGAACTTCTGGGCAGGCAGAGCCAGAGAATGGAGGAAAGCAGATGCCAGAGAAAGGAGCTGTAAGCAGGTAGTGAGAACTGTGGAGAGACAGGATAGTAGGAAAGTTAGGATAATTTTAGATGAGCTAGCTAAGAGACTTCCCCAGCTAAAGGTCAATAGCTTTAAACTATATAGAAGTCTTGTGCCTTATTTAAACCATGAGTGTTTCTCAAAAGCTCAATATCCTGGTGCTGTGGCTATAGATGAGTAGCATGGCACAGGTACTAAGGACTGCGTGGGCAGGTAAGCAGTACGTGCTCTGAATAAGCCATCTCTCCATCATTTGTAATTTTAAGCAGAACACATTATCTTACATATCTAAGCCTGTAGCAACTAGTTAGGAAACTTTAAGGGTATAACAAGTGTACTGGCTGGTTTTGTGTGTCAACTTGACACAGGCTGGAGTTATCACAGGAAAAGGAGTTTCAGTTGGGGAAGTGCCTCCATGAGATCCAACTGTGAGGCATTTTCTCAATTAGTGATCAAGGGGGGAGGGCCCCTTGTGGGTGGTACCATCCCTGAGCTGGTATTCTTGGGTTCTATAAGAGAGCAGGCTGAGCAAGCCAGGGGAAGCAAGCCAGTAAGAAACATCCCTCCATGGCCTCTGCATCAGCTCCTGCTCCCTGACCTGCTTGAGTTCCAGTCCTGACTTCCTTTTGTGATGAAGAGCAATGCAGAACTGTAAGCTGAATAAACCATTTCCTCCCCAACTTGCTTCTTAGTCATGGTGTTTGTGCAGGAAGAGAAACCCTAACTAAGACAAGTTTAGAAAATTTTCTTAGATTAAAAGTTTGCTTCTTATTGCTGTGATAAAGACCATGGCCAACAGCAACACGAGATGCGAGGGCTTATTTGGCCTGCAGGTTTGGACTGGAGAGCAGCTTCGAGAGAAGCTGAGACAGGGACGACGCAGGAATGCTGCTATTGTTTACGGACTTGCTCCTCAGGCTCACCCACGTTCAGTTCTCACTCTTGCCAGGAGCACCTACGCAGGCACTGCCCACAGTGAGATGTGCCCTCCCTCACCAAGCATTAATCAGGAAAATGCTCTACAGGCCAATCTGATGGAGGCCCTCTCTCAGGTCACAGTCCCTCTTCTCGGGGGACTATAGATTGTATCAAGATGACAAAAATGAACTGGTACAATGTAGCAGTACCCACCAGAATCCCACAGCCCGTTCCTAATGGTTGCTCTGCTAATTTGAGATGAGCCTAGCTGGAATCCAACAAACTGCAAATTCCTTTTAAAATATTATGCATCTTCTACTGATGTATTTCTTTGGTTTTGTCCTGACACTGATTAAGCATGAAAACTTGGAAGTATCAATTTGGGATATATTAATTATTTTTAGTTGATTTAATAATGCCAGATACAAATATTTTATGCTTGTATATACACATATTTTTTTATGGTAAAGCGGTGTTTGTTTTTGATTGTTTTGTTTTGGAAACTTGCACTCAAGTAGTCCAGGCTGCCCTCGAAATTACTGTTGACAAGGATGGCCTTAAACTCAAGATCCTCCTGGCTCCACCTCCAGAGAGTTGACATTAAAGGTACGAAAACACACATACCTGAGATTTGTATTTTAATCTGCAGTTGTCATGACCCACACTACTGACTTCCAGTGTATTTTTGTTGTTTTATTTTGAAAATGTATTTATGTATATGAGTGTTTTCCCTGCACTGATGCCTGTGCACTGGTGCATGTCTGTTATAACACGCACCTTCTGAGGTCAGAAGAGAATGTTGGAGCTCTGGACCTGGAGTTATAGATGGTGGTAAGCGGCCATGTAGGACTGAGGATTCAACCCTTGTCCTCTGCGAGAGGATCAAGGCTCTTAACTGCTTCACCATCGCTCCAGCCCCCTCTAGTGCTTTTTGTCAAGTCACAGATTTCACAATTAGCATTAGCCCGGCTTGGTGGTTTAAATATATTAGGGCAGCACTTAGGGAGCAAAGTGATGATTATTACTACAAATTCCAGGCTAGCCTGATCTATGCAGTGAGTTCCAAAACAGCCATGTCTCAGAACAAACATTTGATCATTTACTCTAGTACAGGCAACGTGTGGTACATACACAGTGAAAGTTTCTGCTATCACGTCATCAATATTTTAGAATTACATTTCCTTGGGGCTGGAGAGATGGCTTATTAGTTAAGAGCCTTTGCTGCTCTCCCAGAAAACCAGTTTGGTTCTTGGCACCCACACTGAGTGACTCACAACTGCTTATAACTTCAGCCCTCAGGATCTGACTCCCTCTACTGGTCTCTGAGCCCACACTAGAGGCATCGATCCACACATGTGGCATACATCTACATATGTAAATACAAATAATAAAAAAGATTAGAAAAGAAATCTTGGGCTGGAGAGATGACTAAACAGTTAAGAGCCATTGACTGCTCTTCCAAAGGTCCTGAGTTCAAATCCCAGCAACCACATGGTGGCTCACAACCATCTGTAATGGGATCTGATGCCCTCTTCTGGTGTGTCTGAAGAGAGCAATGGTGTACTCATATACATAAAATAAAATCAAAGAAAGAAATCTTATAAAAAAACCTAAACTAAACCCATTCATTTGTGTGCGACAGCACACACATGGATCAGAGGACAATTTATAGCAGTCTGTCCTCTCCTTCCACCATGTGAGGCCTGAGAATAGAATTCAGGTCCTCAGTTTCAGTTGCGAGCACTTTTCTTGCTAAGCCATTTTGTAGGCTTACATTTAAAATACAGAAATAAAAGCAAAATGTTAAGATAGCAAAAATAAGTATATAAGTACAAATAAGATTTTAATATTTTTTTGTTTTGTTTTTGTTTTTTGAGACAGGTTTCTCTGTGTAGCCCCGGCTGTCCTGGAACTCACTCTGTAGACCAGGCTGGCCTCGAACTCAGAAATCCACCTGCCTCTGCCTCTCAAGTGCTGGGACTAAAGGTGTGCACCACCACCGCCCGGCTGATTTTAATATTTTTTATATAGTTTACTTTTATTTTTGAGACAGTATCTCCCTGTGTACTTCTGGCTGCCCTGGAACTCAAGAGATCCTCCAGCCTCTGCCTTTTTTATTATTTTGTTTTGTTTTTTGAAACAGTTTCTCTGTGTAGCTAGCCCTGACTATCCTGGAACTCATTCTGTAGACCAGGCTAGTTGTGGACTCAGAGATCTTCCGGACTCTGCCTCCCAAATGCCAGGTTTAAAGACACATGCTACCGAGTCTGGCCCAGTCTGAGTGCTGGGATTAAAGGCATGCATGCCTACCTGGCTCAACCTATTTAAATATTTTCTTGCATCTTAAGAGTGCAAGGTGTGATAGCACATACTTCTTGAGTGGGGTATGATAGCACATACTTCTAACTCCAGAATTTAAGACACTGATGAGACAGAAAGATTGCAAAATGAAAGAACAATGGGGCTGGGGGAACGTTATTGGTGAGGTGATCCACCTGCAACAGGAGGGCCTGGGTTTGATCCCCAGAACCCACATAAAAAAGCCGCCATGATAGAATGCATTTGTAATCCCAGACACAGAGGCAGGAGGATCCCTGGGGCTCACTGGTTAGCCAGTCTAGCCCACGTAACAAGATTCAAATTATGGAGACCATGCCACAAATAGACAAAAACAAAACAAAAACTGGATGGCACCTAAGAATGCCTGAGATTGACTTCTAGATTCTACACACACACACACACACACACACACAAATATTACCATTATTTTACTTTGAGGTCACCTCGATACCCTTCTTTTTATTTTTTATTTTTCCCAAGACTGGGTTCAACATTGTCCTTGAACTCCCAATAATCCTCCTGCCTCAGTTTTCCATATGTTGAGACTATACTGTGAATCACTGTATTGGTTTTGTTGTTTGGTTTCACATAGCTGTATTTATGATGTAGCTTTTATTTCCTATGTAGTTTTGTGTGCATGGCCACGTGGCACACACCTGTTCAAGACCATTCCTGTGCATGATAGGTAAGCACTCTCCCAAATGACTCTACACTGTCAGCTTTATTTTGTGTCTTGCTATATATCTCCAGACTGACCTGGAATTTCAACCCTCCCGTCTTAGCACCCTGAGTCTGGAACTGAAGGCTTGTGACAGCTTGTCTGACTTCTTGAGGTCACTCCTTCAGCAGATTAACCACCCTGCCTGAAGGGCAGCACACAAAGTTGCTTCACAGACGTTTGCATCTTTTTGTTTGTTTTCTTTTTTGAGACAGGATTTCCCAGTGTAACCAGCCCTGGCTGTTTTGGACTTACTTTGTAGACCAGACTAGCCTCAAACTCACAGAGATCCACCTGCCTCTGCCTCCGGAGGGCTGGGATGGTGAGCGCCACCACCCCCCGGCTTTAAGATGGAACAGGCTGTGCTTTTAACGAGTTTCCAACATCTGACTACTTGATTTCCAGTCGGTGGCGAGGTAGGTTAGGAAGCGTTGCTGAAGTTACTGTAAACCCAAAGAAAACCTTGTTTCTGTAAGTTGCCTTGGTCATGGTGTTTTATCACAGCAATAGAAACGTAATGAATATACATTTCAAGACACTGAATCACAGTGTCTGAGCCAACTGTCTTAGTTGGGGTTACTATTGCTGTGATGAAACACCAAGGCCAAAGCAACTTAGGGAGGAAAGGGCTTATTTGGCTTACACTTCCATATCATTTTTCATCAGCAAAGTAAGTCAGGACAGAAACCTCGGGCACGGACCCTGGAGGCAGGAACTGATGCAGAGGCATGAAGGGGTGCTGCTTACTGGCTTGCTCCCCATGGTTTGCTCAGTGTTATACAGCCCAGGACTGCCTTCCCGGGGACAGCCCACTATGGGCTGGGCCCTCTCAAATCAATCCCTAAATAAGAGAAAATGCCCTACAGGTTGGCCTACAGCCCATCTTATAGAGGTGTTTTTCCAACCAAGGCTCCCCTCTCTTCAACGACTCTACCCTATGCCAAGTTGACATAAGCTAGCCAGCACACTGGTGTTTAGCATTTGGCACCTCTGCTGAATTCTATTCTCCCTCAAAAGTAGCTTTAAACTTATAAAGTATAATTAAAATCAAGAAACACAGGAATATTACATATCCCAAATTATATTTTTCTTTTTTAATTTGTTTTGTTATTTTTCTTTTAGATTTATGTATTTATTATATGTAAGTACACTATAGCTGTCGTCAGACACTCCAGAAGAGGGCATCAGATCTCATTATGGATGGTTGTGAGCCACCATGTGGTGGCTGGGTTTTGAACTCAGGACCTTGGAAGAGCAGTCAGTGCTCTTAACTGCTGAGCCATCTCTCCAGCCCATATTTTTCTTATATAATAAGATCTTCTTACATGTTGTTCTGTTTATTTCTTTTTGCTTGTTTGGCAACTTGACACAAGCTAGAGTCAAGCCATGAGAATGCAATCAGTGAGCTGCATTCCGCTGGGACTCCCTTCAGTTCCTGACTCCATGTTCCTACACTGACGTCCCTCAGTGATGGACTGTTACCTGGAACTGTACGATGAATTAAACCAAGTCCTCTCCAGTCTACCAGTCACAGCAGGAGAAACCCAACTAAGGCACATATTAAATTAAAAAAAAGTGAGAAATCCTACAGGAGTTTTAATATTCATAAATTGGTCTTTATAATTACCAGACACAAAAACCATTCACAGAAGATGTTCATAATTCATTAAAGTCAGGGAAACTGCCCTAAACTGTCTTACTACCTTTAAAGGGTTAACAGTGGTATTTATGATACCATCATTAATTATATGCTCTTCCTGACATCGATAAAGCTCAACATTTTGTTTTCAATTATTTGGCTTTATTTGGAGTTTTACTTTTGTTGTTATTTTGAGACATGGTCTCACTCTGTGACCCCTGATAGCCTGAAACTATGTATTCCATGCTAGTCTCAAGAAAAACTGACAATCTTCCTTCCTTACCCTTCCATTGCCAAGATTTCATGTCTATACCTGACTTTTTTTTTTTTTTTTTTTTTTTTTTTTTTGAGACAGGGTTTTTCTGTGTAGCCCTGGCTGTCCTGGAACTCACATTGTAGACCTGGCTGGCCTCAAACTCAGAAATCTGCCTGCCTCTGCCTCCCAGAGTGCTGGGATTACAGGCCTGCGCCACCACCGCCCAGCTACCTGACATCTTAACTACAGCACTATTGCTGTCAACACAGCAACCAATTCTGTTTCAGTATCTATCCACATGTGACTTAAGCAGCTATTCAGTCCATCATACTACACATAATTGCTATATTTAGGGCATTGTTCAAATACTCTCAAATGAGAATCAAAATGAAAACCAAAGTATTGTTGTAAAGGAAAAATATTTATAATTTTAACATAGTACTTATGAACTATTACTAATTACCTAGCAAAATTCCACACATGGCAGTCAATGTTTGACAGGAATGCTGACTCCGCCTTTTGTATGTGAGTGGGAGGCCCTCCCATTATTGACCTAGAGTCTCATCCCTTTGTCTATTTTACAGTGAGGCAGGGTCAGTCACTAAGTTACCCTCAGACTGGACCTGAGCTCTGTAGCAACCCTGAGCTTTCCATCCTGCCTCACCAATCTTTCCAGTAACGTTTGGGATTACAGGCTGGCCTATCCACACCCAGCAACATTTTCCTTTTATGAACACACAATCTTTCCATTTTAAGGATCTTTGGGCTGGGCAGTGGTGGCACACGCCTTTAATCCTAGCACTTGGGAGACACAGGCAGGTGGATTTCTGAGTTTGAGGCCAGCCTGGTCTACAGAGTTAGTTCCAGGACAGCCAGGGTTACACAGAGAAACCATGTCCTGAAAATAAAATAAAACAACAAAAAAAGATCTTTGGATATGACAAATGAATGGGACAAGAAGAAGACACCCTTAAAAACAAAATACCCCCCAGTGGGGTTAAGGAAAGTGGCATCAGTCACATCTAAAGATGTAAGAGGTATGGTGATGCCACAAACCCCCAGACACAGACCACTGTGTAACGGGCCCCAGACCTTAGCTCAACTGATACCATGATGGGAGAACCCTTCAGACCATAAGACTCGATGTGTAGATAGCACTATCTGCCAAAAGGGAAACACAGACCTAATCCATCAAAGCCCATAGTTCTGGGAAAGTCATCAAAGCCCATAGTTCTGGGAAAGTCTTTTTTTTTTTTAAATTTATTTAAAAAACTATTTATTTATTATATGTAAGTTAAAATTGTAAATATGTAGTTAAAAAGTAAATATGTAGTTAAAAAACTACGTATTTATTATATGTAAGTACACTGTAGCTGTCTTCAGATGCACTGGAAGAGGGCATCCTCTATGGATGGTTGTAAGCCACCATGTGGATGCTGGGATTTGAACTCAGAACCTTTGGACGAGCAGTCAGTGCTCTTAATTGCTAAGCCTTCTTTCCAGCCCAGGGAGTCTTTAAATGTACTAACCTTGCTTTTTGGCCTGAATAGTCAAGCTTCTGGCTGTTCTTCCTGAGGTGTGACAATCTAGGATATAGTTTTGTGCTTAAATGCTCACCTGAAAAAGGCTCAGGATCCAGAACACCCAGTGTAGTCACAAGCCACTAATAAAGACTTCCTACTGGTTTCAACCCACGTCCAAGTAGTCTTCTCTGCTGGATACCCCACCCTATTTCTGGAGGTTCCACCCAGGTCCTCAAAGACAAGACCTCAAGACACTGGAGCGGGGGGGGGGGGGGGGGGGGGAGGGGGATAAAGGCGTGTCTCAAAGCCCTTTAGCCCTTTGGAGGAGGGAAGAAGGCAATGGTCAAGCAAATCCTAAGGGGACCCAAACTGAGATGTGTTAGCGCCCAGGACTCCCCTTGATCCATGGCCTATATGTGGATGAGGCCCAGGGAAGCTAAGGGAGTCCTCATTCAACCCCTGGGCCTTGGAAGCTGCCACTGCCACTTGTACCTAAGTAGTCACTGCTAACACTGGTCTTCTAGTGAAGATAACCCGAGAGGCTGACTGCCCCACATGGGCACTATGAGGCACTCCAGAAAGTTGGATGCCCGACACCCAAGTAACCATTACCAACACTGCTCCTGGACCAACCGTGTCTGGTTCTCTACTAGCCTGATACCAGGTGATGACCCTGATTCAGTCTGTGGGGCCCGACCCGACCAATGTTCCATTGCAGGAGGCGGACGAGGTCACGCATACTGATGGGAACAGTTTTGTTCTGACACAGGGTTCCTGTGTAGCCCTGGCTGTCCTGGAGCTCACTCTATAGGCCAGGCTGGGCTTAAACTCAGAGATCCTCTTTCCTTTGCCTCCTAAGTGCTGGGATTAAAGGCATGCGCCACTGAAACCTGACTTGATGGGAACAGATTTATCCAGAATGAAATTAGGTATGCTGGGACTACAGTAGTAAACCAGGATAAGACTATGGGTGTAATCTCGTAACCAAGGAACCCCAGCTCTACAAACCAAGCTCCTAGCATTAACTCGGGTGCTCCATTGGGGGAAAAACCAAGGTCATCACTATATTCACTGAGATACCTGGTAAGGCTTTTCCACAGCCAACATACATAGGGCCTTGAGAAAGAGGGCTCCTTACCTCCAACAAGGGAATAAAAAACAAAGGGATATCCTGACATTGTTGGAAGCCTTCAGGCTACCTAAGACAATGGCCAGTGGTCACGAAAGAAAAGTTCCTCCCAAAACACAGGGAAACAGGGTAGTAGACTTGGCCACCCAGGAGGCAGGCCTAGAATGCCTCCAGATTTTGGTGATGTTGACTGAAACTGCTTCAATGCTCTGACTAGACATCAGAGGGATTGACTGGGCAACTGAGAGAGTGCCAAACAAAATCATGAGCTTACTAAGCTTTGAGGATGCTGCCAGACAGAAGACCAGTCCTTCCAGCAGCTCTCACAAGACAGCTGAAATGGAGTGCAACCACGCCAGGAATCTTAGGGCCATAAAAACTGCTGAGCTCCCCAGGCCTGGATACCACATGTTCCACCTGGAGTCATGTCAAAGACAGGTGTGTCATCTGTGCACAGGCAAACCCCATAAGAGGAGAAAAGCCCTAGGTGGGGTCCAGGCTCAGGAACACCCTTAGAGAGGACTGGGAACTAGACTTTATTGAAATCAAATCTACTGCCTTTGGGTACACAGGAACATCGTGGTTTCTTGGGTGGGTAGAGTCCTACTCCAACAAGCACCTGAGGAACTGTGTTAATTACGAGGACGCTTCTCCAGGAGCTGGCTCTAGGTATGGATTGCCCACATTCTGGGGTCTGACAATGGTCTGGCCTTCATAGCCAAAATATCCCCAAATCTGTAAAAGGCATTACACATTAATCAGACAGGCTGCAAAGCTGAGGACAGGGAAAAAGGATAAAAACAAAAATGTTAAAATATAGCTTTGATAATGGCAAAAACTGGACCAGCTTTCTACATTTCTGCCCTCCTAAGACCAGATGCATCCATATCAAGAAGTTCATAGCCGGGCAGGGGCAGTGCACACCTGTAATCCCAGCACTTGGGAGGCGGAGGCAGGTAGATTTCTGAGTTCGAGGCCAGCTTGGTCTACAGAGTGAGTTCTAGGACAGCCAGGGCTACAGAGAAACCCTGTCTCAAAAAAAACCAAAAAAAAAAAAAAAAGTTTACAAGTCAGGAATTACTAACCATTGCTTCCTCGAGTCCTTACAGGCCCTGCAGGACTCATCAGATTGTTGGAGAGGCTGCATCTTTGTCCTGTCTGAGCCTGCCCGCAAGTCCCAGCCTGGTGACCTTATGTGGGTAAAGTGGATCTGAACTGGAACAGCCATGAAGGTCACCCCATGAATCCACCATAGCCAAGTGAGTTGTCACTAAATCCCCCAAACCACTAAAGACTGACAAGGGCCCTATAATCATGGTTGTCCCATTGTGTCTTTTTTTCCTCCTTTTGGGAAGGCTCCCAAAGTCAGGGCATTGGGTATAAAAATTTTAAAAGACAAGAACCAGGGAGCTCCTAGCCAATCTATCCACTGAGACCCAAACTACCTTCCAGGTAGATTTCTGTAAAATGTTACAACCCGAGGCTACTAGGGCATGGTTCATTTGCTCCTGGGGAGGAGAAACACATCCCTGGGCTATGGGTCCACCAGTAAAAAGAAGGGGCTCTAATCTATCCAGTACTATGGCTGTAGTTGATGCCCCTTTCCCAAAGCCATTGTTCTTGTTTGGATAGCAAAACTGAGTCCTCATGAGGTTACACTGATCCCTTCTTATTCCTAAAAAAATGACCATCACTACCTACCTGTGATATAAAGATTAGGGCATGTCGGGCTGGAGAGATGGCTCAGCAGTTAAGAGCTCTGACTGCTCTGAGTTCAATTCCCAGCAACCACATGGTGGCTCACAATCATCTGTAATGGGATCTGAAGCCCCACTTCGAAGGTAGTGACATACTCACATACATTAAATAAATAAATAAGTAAATAAGTAAATTCATCTTTAAGATTAGGGCATGGCAGCCAGGTGGTGAGTTCCAGGTCAGCATGAACTACACAGTGAGCTCCAGGACAGCCAGGCTACACAGAGAAACCCTGTTTCAAAAAACAAAACAAAACAAAACAAAAAACTAAAAAGAGCCGGGTAGTGGTGGCCTACGCCTGTAATCCCAGCACTCAGGGAGGCAGAGACAGGCAGATTTCTGAGTTCGAGGCCAGTTTGGTCTACAGAGTGAGTTCCAGGACAGCCAGGGCTATACAGAGAAACCCTGTCTCGAAAAAACCAAAAAAACAAACAAACAAAAAAAAAACCCAAAAAAAACAACAAAAAAACCAACCAACCAAACAAACAAAAAACCAAAAAGAGTAAGGCATGGCAAAGATCATTATCGGAAAACCCGTAAAACTTGGGGAGTCAGGTTACAAGCCCCCTAGGATGGCAAGCCCCCAACTCCAATTTTCCCGGGAATTCCGTTTAGTAACTTCAAAGATAGAGGTCCAAAAGGCAGCGGAAGCCAGCATCTCAGTGTTCAGAATATGAGAAGAGTCTATTAGTTCCTTAACCATTCTCAACCTACTGTAGGTCAGAACTCCTGGCTATGCCTGGACCCCAAGCCCCATATTACTTAGGAATTGCAAGTAATCAAACAATAATCTCTACCTCCAACTCACTCACCCTAGGGGACTTCCAGGGGGAAGGATGCCTGTTTATCAGTACCAAGATATCCCCTAGTTAGTTCCCCTTATTCAATTCCTGTGGACATACACGGCACGTTAGTTCCAGGAATCTCAGCTGAATGTATTTCCAGGCCCAGAGAGTGACTTGTTCGCACCATCGCTTAACCAAATACATATTTTCTGAATTGTTTACACAGGAGAAGAACCCATTCTTTGAGGTCTCACAAATGTTGTACCATCTGGTATTCATCTATAATTAAAGAGGATAGAGTCCACCTAAACTAGATTCTGGGCTTCCTCATGGCCAAAGACAGAGCTCATTCCCCTATTGGTAGGGCCAGATGTCATGAGCACACTGCAGTTGGAACATCAGCTCTGTATCAAACTAAAATTTAAAAGCAATAACGAAACAGGACAGATGATTCAGAACCTGATCATTATGGACTACAAATCCCAGAGTTCCTCGGGGCCAAAACAACACTCCCTCCAGATTTTGTAACTGAGCTCCTGTCAACCTTGAGTCATACCTATTGGAGTGAAGGCCGGGTACTGCTCGTTCAAGCCGGCCTGTATCGCTAGGCTTTGTGATCACGTGTGATTATTTCAGATCCACGAAATCCTGCCTCACCCCAACTCCCCTAGTCCACGTAACAACATTCTATCCCAATCTGGGGAAGCGAAAGAAGTGCTGGAAGAAGCCGCAAAGCCATATCCGCCGGAAGCTGGGTTCCAGGAACTTCCGTTAATCTGACCTGGGGGGCGGTGTTGTAATGGTGTGGCCCGTACGCCGAGTGACGCATGCGCAGACCTTCTGCCCTCGTCCAATTGGAAGGTAGCAAGCAAAGGCGCGCGGCTCCCGAGCCCGCTTGTTATGGTCCGCCTCTGTGCTATGGACCAATCCGCTTCAGCTTCCTTCTTAATTTTACCCAATCCGAGCCGGAGGGCGGAGTTCCAGCCGACCGTGGGCAGAGCGTGTTTTTTCTCCAGCTCCAGTGTGGGGTTTGCTGCTGAGGTACCTTCTGTTAGACTGGGCTGGGCGATTCTCCAGGGCGGGTAGCTCTCTCGACCGGCGGCCACTGGGTGGCATGCGCGCGAGAGCCCTGGGCGGGGAGCGCGGAGGGGAGCGGGGTGGTGTGAGAGGAAGCACGTGCATGCGCAGGGGCCGCGTGGGTCTCTATGTCAGGATGTGTGGTCCATGCCACCTGAACGTCTCTGCTTCAGTGGCGAGGAAGGGTAGGAAGGCCCTGATCGCTCTTGCCTACCCTTCCTCACACTCATTCCACACCCACTTCCTGGCTCCGGCCTTTTTCCATCTCAAAAAGCAGATTTTTCTCTTTGTATGCGGGGCCAAGTCATACAGTATGTGCTGTGATGCAGGCTACTATGCTAAGTGACTTCCGTGTGTTGTGTCATTAGTCCACACATCTAGGTGCTGGCCGGGTGTGCTGGTGTACACCTGAGATCCCAGTACTGACTGGTACAGGCAAGAGGATCTCTTGAGTTTCAGGCTAGCCAGTGCTTCCTAGGAAAACTTTGTCTCTCTCTCTCTCTCTCTCTCTCTCTCTCTCTCTCTCTCTCTCTCTCTCTCTCTCTCTCTCTCTCTCTCTCTCTCTCTCTCTCTCTCTCTCTCTGTCACACACACACACACACACGTACCTAATTCACAACAAAAACCACCCAAGAATCAGCGCTGTTAGCATCTCATTTTTGTGAAATGTCTCATCTAGGCTAACTCTTGACAACTTCAATTTGAGGGAATTCAGCTTCCTCGAATGTAAAATTAAAGATGGTACAACTAGTAAAACGCTCCTGTTTTTCTTCTCTAACTTGAAATTATTTTAAAATCCTAAACAGTATACCTGGAAACCAGTTAATGGGTTATTGCTAGCCAGGTAATAAGATGAACTGGTAGGAAGGCATCAGTCTAAAGGTCTGGTCCCTCGCTTTGTGTGAACCTTAGGTTATTAAAGTGTATGATCAGAGCCGAATTGCTTCTTATTGTTGTGATAATTCAGTGAAGATGTGAACTTGAAGTCTGTGTTATTGGTATCAACTATACCTGTTTCTGCTTCTTGCAAAGACATGCAGCCTAGTTAACAGTGTAAGTGTGAGATACCTCTGTGTGGACCACTTACCGGCCTATCTTGGAGTCAGGACAGTATTGTCTAGAGAACAGAAGTGAGAAGTGTCTGGCTTATCTTTTTACTTTAGATTTTATAGAACAGAGAGCAAAAGTAAGTCAGCCCACGTGACTGTCAAGGTTTCTTTCCCTTCCATCTTTGTTTATAATCACGGCTATGTTTCTTGCAACTTTCAGCTTTGGTTTGTTTGATTAGCTGGTTGGTTTTGGGTTGTGGAGTTCTGTGGAGCTCTGGTGGTCCTGGAACTCACTTTGTAAACTAGGTTGGCCTTGAACTTAGAGAACTTAGTGTTTTCCCAAGTGCTGGAATTATAGGTCTTCACATCCATCGAATCTGCACTTTCTCTTTATTATAGGTAGAACTGAAGACATTGCTTTATTAATATCTTTGTCGTTGTTTTGAGATAATTTACATAGCTTTGGCTGGCCTAGAACTTTGTTGACCAGGCTATCCTTGAACTCAGATCCACCTGCCTCAGCCTCCTGCATGCTGGGGTTAAAGGCAGGTATCCCACATCCAGCTTAAGACTTTGCTTTTTGTTGTTGCTTTGTTGTTTTGTTGGTTTTTTTGTTTTGTTTTTGTTTTGCTTTCCCACTCTTATACTAAAAGAAAGAAACAAAATAGAAACCCCACATTTCTACATTTCAGTGGTCTCTCTAAAATAAAAAAGTCAAATGGAGAAAAAAAAAAAAGAAAACTCTGAAGGATGAAATACCCTGTGGTATAGCTGAATCTGTAGTGGGGACTTTAAGATAAAAAGTTTATGTTTGGTAACTGGTAAGGTAGACCCTTCAAACTGCTGTGAAAGGCCTGAACATCTCTCGAATAGCAGAGGTAACTGAATAATCCTCTGCTGTCAAATTAGAATTGATCATTCCGAAAGGTGTCATCTTAAGAATTCATGTGACTTTCAGTTCATGATGGTTTTGATTGATGCCATTTTGAATTATTTATGAGGTCATAACACTACTGTTCTTGGGACCATTTGTTATTCTGTGGCTTCTTTCCCAGTTTACTGTAGTCACAGGTTTGTCTGTATCCCCCACTTTCCGTATCATGATCTTAGGTGATGGGAATTTATGATAAGGAAACCATACTTTCGGACTACCAAATCACTTGGGAGCAAGAGAATCTTGCATGGAGAAGGCTGAATTTGACGGTAGGAGAGTAGAAGTTGTAGACAGAATCCAAGGTCTAGTCACAGCTACATGGTGAGTTTGAGGGCAGCCTGAGCTACATGAGACTCAGTGTCAAGACAACAATAACAAAACCCAACCACTTCAAATTTCTGAGTCCTATTGTTTCTAACTGAGAATATACTTTGCTTTATGGAGAACTGGGGTCCCAGCAAAACAGCAGTTCTGGGAGTCGATTGAGGTTCTAATGACTTCAGGGTTTTCCCCTATCTTTACAAAAAGATTTTTTTTTTTTATTAATCTACTTATGTATATGACTACACTGTCGCTGTCTTCAGACACATCAGAAGAGGATCTCAGATCCATTGCAGATGGTTGTGAGCCACCATGTGGTTGCTAGGAATTGAACTCAGGACCTACTGGAAAAGCAGCCAGTGCTCTTAATTGCTGAGCCATCTCTCCAGTCCAAAGACATTCTCTAGCTGGAATTCATAGTTTTGGGGATACAAGTGAGTTGCTTTATGAGTACTAGTATAGATACACTGGAATACGTTGATGTAACCCCAGTTCCAGTTAGGCAATCGTCTTATTAAAAATTCATAAAGATTTGTGTTTGTTTGGTTTGATTAGGAAGGGGAAAGGATTGGGAAACACACATGTGAGAAGTTTCTGTGGGTCAGGCCTGGAAGTGGCCTAGATTATTTTCTTTCACATTCTATTGGCTAGAAGTCTATGGCATAGCTACGATAACTAACCTGGTTGTGTGCCTAGGTATTGATCTATTGTGCTGGCAGTCTACTGAGACAGTGCCCCTTCTAGCCAGCTATTTATAACTCGCCCTCAGAGTCCTTAGTTTCTTAATCCTCCAAATTCTCCATTGTGCTGGGCACAGTCTTTTACCTTTAATCCCAGCAGAACAGGCAGCATTGTGAGCCGGCCCTGTTGAGGGAACCTAGAGGCCAGGGTTAGCCATTTGTCCCTGGTTTCTTTTGTCTCTGACAATTGGCTAGTGGTTTGATAAGTCTCTTCAATTTTTCTCATTAACTTTATTCAATATTATTAATTGTTAATGTGACATAATAGAAGAGAATGTTAATATTAAAACTATTTTTGACATAGTGTCTCATCATGCCTGTGTTATCAAGGCTGGCTGGATTGTGTATCCCTGTGTACCTTTTGTCTGTCTGTCTGTCTCCTCTCCTCTCCTCTCCTCTCCTCCCCTCCCCTCCGCTCCCCTTCCCTCTCTCCCATCTGTCTGTCTGTCTGTCTGTCTGTCTTGTTTTCTAAGACAGGGTTTTTCTGGAATCTCCAGACTGGCCTTTAATTTAGATCTGTCGCTGTGTACCCAGAGTGCTGGGATTAAATATGTGGGTCAACATCACCTGGCCCTTTTTGCTTTTTTTTACCTCTGACTTTAAATTCACTTTGTGCCCAAGGATGACCTGCTGGGTTTACAGGAATTCATCAATCACGGCAGGTTTTATGTGGTGCTGAGTAATGAACCTAGGATTTTTGTACAGGCTAGGGGAACGCTCTACTAAAGTGCTATATTTTCTCCTATTGTCTCTCTCCTTGAAACATTGTTTTACTATGTAGCCCAAGCTATCCTTGAACTATCCTTTTCCCTCAGCCTCTGGAGTGCTAGGATAACAGACATCCACTGTTAGAAGTCTCTGAAGTAAAGGAAGGGAGGGGGAAGGGCAGGAAGGCTCTGCTGAGCAGACGGGGTTCATCCGGAGCCCTTCTCTTCCCCCCCCCCCCCCCCCCCCGGAATGTTGCAGTCAGCCTTGGCCTAGGGTGGTTGGGAACCTTCTGTTCCTTGATTAAAGGATAAGGAGCACTACTACATATTCTGGATGGTTCTGAAAGTCACCAGGTGTGCATTTAAGTTTGAGAAAGTAATTTAGTACTTAACATTTTAATAATTTTTGTAGGTTTTTAGATTTTAAAATGCTAGTAAAGGGAAGGAGGGAAAATCACGTCTTCAGGACTAAGTTAGTGGGTGGATATTGACATAATGATCGCTACAGTCTCTCTTTGGTGTTTATTTATCTAACAAACTTTCTGTAGTCCTGGTAGGCTTCAAATTTGTTTTCCTTCTGCCTCAGTGTTAGCATATTGTCTCTTTTACACACACACACACACACACACACACACACTACAAACACACAAAAGAACATGCACGCACTTTTTCTCTTATTGATCAAGATATTGTACCCACAATCTTCTGTGTGCTAGGTGGGATGCCAGTTCTACTGTTGGCTGTCTTTATAGATGTGCTGATGATGGAATACTGCCCCCCCCCCCACCCCCATAAGCTTGAACAAGTGATTTTGCACTGAGCTACATCTCCAACCCCTTGCTGTCCCTTCTAACAAAAAGTTTATGGCTGGGTGTAGTCATGCATACGTTTCATTTGAGGATTCCAGAGGCAGAGGCAAGATAACCACGAACTGCAGGGCTAGCCTGATGTACATAGTGAATCCAGGCTAGCCGGGGCTGTATAGTGAGATCCGGATTCAAAATAAACAAAAATTAAAACAAGATAAAAAAAGAACTTAACCATTTCTTGAATGAAAGAACTTAACCATTTCTTGAATGATAGCAGCGGTAGTGGTTAAGAAGACAGGATTTTAGGGAACCTGCTTGGGTGGCTCCCCAGCCTTCATGTCTCTTCTGGGTATTTTTAACTGCCCTGCTTATACTTCACTTTCGCAGCTGTGCAATTGAATAGCAGTAAGCGCCTCTTACTTATGGTGGATACTTGAAGGGCTTAAACCTGTACTTGACAAACACTGTTAATTGAATAAAATTCCCCCTCTTGACTTACTCGATGTTATTAATTATTAATGTGCCATAAGTAGCTGGAAGAGAATATTTCACATACTGGCTGGTTTTAAATTTTCTTTCTTTTATATTTTATTTTGTGTCAGGGGACAACTTGAAGGAGTTGTTTCTCCTGCCTGCATTCTAGGGATGGACAAAGGTTACCAGCCTCATTGGCAAGCGCTTTTACTCACTGAGCGGTTTCTCTGGCCTTCTAATTTTAGCTCTCTTTCAAAATTGATGTTTTTAATTGTTTTGGTTTGTTTTTTTGAGACACTGTCACTCTCTAGCCCTGGCTGTCCTGGAACTCACTATTTAGACCAGGTTGATCTTGTTTGTTTGTTTGTTTGTTTTCGAGACAGGGTTTCTCAGTATAGCCCTGGCTGTCCTGGAACTCACTTTGTAGACCAGGCTGGCCTCAAACTCAGAAATCCTCCTGCCTCTGCCTCCTAAGTGCTGGGATTAAAGGCGTGCGCCACCGGCATGTAACAGCAGGTTGGTCTTGAATTCAAAAGAGATCTGCCTGCTTCTGCCTCCCAAGTCCTGGGATTAAAGATGTGAGCTACCATGCCTGGCTCAATACTTAGAAATACTTCTTAGAAATGTGTATATTTACCACAGGTGACCACAATTTACGCTAGGTTTCTTATCATTGATACTTTCATTACCTTAAAAAAAAATTCTGTTTAGTATGAAGGCTTTTCACAAGTATATACTTTATATATTTTAACAGTAGGATGCTTGGTTGTGTGAATTATGTTGATTAATTTCAATGACTATAAATAACATGCCTAGTGCCACTTTATATTTGAATGGGCCCCCCCTCCCTTCCTTTTAAAGACAGGGACTCTGTACCTATGACAGTCCTGGAACTCACTATGTAGACTCAGAGCTCAGAACTTTCTCAAGTACTGGGATTAAAGGTGTATACCACTATACCGCACTATACCTGGCTTTTCAAACGCTTTGTAAAATACATGTCTTCACCAAGCTGTAAGTGGTGAATGGCCAGGGTTATAGTTCACAGATAGCAGACCTATAGAGTGTTTTGTTTCCAAGGTGTTGCAAACTGTTGATCAAAACATTTGTATCCACTGGGACGATATTCTAATTTGATCACACAAGCTGATCAGTACCAGCTGTGAGTTTGGATTAGGTAGTCATAAAATAGTATTTCATTGCTGTTTAGCTACTATTTTAAAAATGATTTTTTTTTTTACCACATGTATGATTTCCTTTCTTTTACTATAAATTATCTATGTTGTATAGTTTTGCTATTTGATAAAAAAATTCTCCTGCATATATTAAAATTTTCTAAGGCATATAAAAATAAAGTAAACTATAATATCCATTACTATTTGAAAGACTCTATTAGGAAGTGTTTTAAGAGTTTCGGCATTGTGAGGCCTGGTGGCACACATCTTTAATCGTAGTCCTCTGGAGGCAGAGGCAGTGGCTGTCTTGTGCGTTTGAGGCCATCCTGGTCTATATAGAGAGTTTCAGGACAGCTGGGACTGTAGAGAGACTGTTGTATGGGCTTTGCCTAAGCTCAGACTCCAGTAGCTGATAGGGGGAGAGTAAGGGAGAAGCCTAGGGATGGTTAGACCTTAGAATCACATTTCCATTCTAATCTTTGCCTTTATGATTGAGTGCACCCACCCCACCCCCTTCTGAACTAGAGCCCAGGACTTTGTGATGTCTTGGTGAGTATTTTGTTATTCAGCTATATTCCCAGCCCCCTTTTTAATTTTTCCTTTTTCATACAGGGTATGAAATAGAGTATCACAAAGTTGCCCAGGTTGGTACTGAACATACTTAGGCATGATTGTGGCAAGCTTCTACCTAATCACCTGCTGTGTCAAGACGTGTGAGCGTGTTCAGACTTTACTTTTTTGTTTGTTTTGGTTTTTTTTTCACGACAGGGTTTCTCTGTGTAGCCCTGGTTGTCCTGGAACTCACTCTGTAGACCAGGCTGGCCTCGAACTCAGAAATCCGCCTGCCTCTGCCTCCCAAGTGCTGGGATTAAAGGTGTATGCCACCACAGATATGATGGCCAGATTACATGTGCTGTAATCCAAGAGTATGAGTGGCTGAGGCAAGAGGATCACCTTAAGTTTGAGGTGGCCTGTAGTGATCCTGTGTCAGAGAAAAAAAATGAATGACCAAATCCCTGGAGAGACAGCTCAGCAGTTAAGAGCACTGATTGCTCTTCCAGAGGTCCTGAGTTCAACTCCCAGCAACCACATGTGGGCTCACAGCCATCTGTAATGGGATCCAACACCCTCTTCTGGTGTGTCTGAAGTCAACTCATATACATAAAATAAATAAATCTTTAAAAAAATATAAAATAAATAAATGATCAAAGAAAAGAAATAACAATAAAAGCTCATACTATAAATGTACTTTTGTTATAGGACTTCCCAGAAGGTTGAACAGGGTACAATGTATAAAAATCTAGGGGCCTGGAGAGATGGCTCAGCAGTTAAGAGCACTGACTGCTCTTTTGAAGGTCCTGAGTTCAACTCCCAGCAACCACATGGTGGCTCACAACCACCCATAAGATCTGACTCCCTCTTCTGGGGTGTCTGAAGACAGCTACAGTGTACTTACATATAATAAATAAATAAATCTTTAAAAAGAAAAAAGACATTTAGACCAGCACCTGGTGTATGGCAAGAACTCAGTGCATGTTACATCAGCAATGAGCACAAAAGAACCAATAAATAGCCCTGTGTAGAATTAAAAACAGGGTCCAGGGATTGCCGATATTTGTCCTGTTGTCATGTTGCGTCCCTATCCTCGCCCTCCCCCCTCCTCCCACTTCAAGCAAAAGTCAGCAAGGGTAAGCCCTGTGCAGCCATAGTCCCTTAAAGCCAGCCCCTGTTCTGTGTGTCACTGCTAATTCGGCCCATGGATGTGAATGCTTGGGTGTGTCTTCACTTCCTTCTGTGTTAATATGCTTTTGTGAGCATATATTAAGTATAGTTGATGGATTTATTATGACATTTTCATATATGTAACTGAGCCATATTTAACTTCCCCATTGTCCCCTCTGTCCCACTCCTGATGATTTCCTCCTTACAACTAGAACCATGTGACAACTAGACTTACGTCTGTGACTTTGATGAGGGTTGTTCCCAGGAACATGAGAACCTACTAGATCCGGTATGGCACTGAAATAAAGTCTCCCTCACCCATGCTTGTACTTCCTGGTTGCTGTCAGTCTTTGTATCTTGGTTATGATTTCTCTCGGGCCTGCCTCTTTCTTCTTGGAGCCTTAGTCCTGTGTTATTCAGACCTAAAGTTGTCAGTATGCATAACAGGAATCTGTTTTCCAGTAAGGAAAAAAAAATGAAAGTTGAAACTATTTTTTTCACAGTTTTCCCCTACCTGTGATGCTTCTAGCCTTAATGTAGCACTGAGTTAATTTTTGAAGTTATTCTAAACTTTCTCTTTAAGATTACAAAGTATTTTTGAGTCTTAATTGAGAACTAAGAAAGGAATTTGAGACTAACACAGTCCTCTGAGCCATTCTCAAGTAATGCAATTTATGAATCATTGGGCTATTTGTATCTTACATGATTAATGTGCAGGTTTGTGTTTTACATAAAAATACAATGTCATAAAGTACTGCATTCTGGAAATCTAAGATTATCCTATCCTCTTTGTAAAATAAAAGTACATTTTGAATACTTGTTGAGTTTCTTGAAGTAGCTAGAAAATACATTATTGTTTCTCGAATGCTCTCTGAAGATAGAGAAACGTGTGATATTGAAATCTGACCAATCCCTTAGCTTCCTCAATCCTGCCTTCCTGGAGTATGCTGGCTAGTTTATGTCAACCTGAGAAAAGCTAGAGTCGCAAAGTAGAGTCAGGTAGAGGAAGGAGACTCCACAAGAGTGAGCTGTAGGCAAGTCTGTAGGGCATTTTCTTAACTAGTGATTGATGTGGGTGGCTCCAGTCCATTGCAGGGGCTACCCCTGGGAGCGTGGGTCTAGGCTGTGTAAGAAAGCAGGCTGACCCAGCCAGGAGGAACAAGCAAGCCCCGCCCCCCCCCATGACCTCTGCATCAGCTTTAATAGCCAGGTTCTGCCCTCTTTGAGGTCCTGTCCTGACTTCTTTTGTTGGTGAACAGTGATGAAGTGTAACCCAAATAAACCTTGTCCTTCCTAAGTTGCTTTGGTCATGGTGTTTCATCACAATAGTAACCCTAACTATGGAGTTTTAAGAGATTGAAGGCTGGCATGAACTGACATCCTCAAAGCTGTGATTATGGATGGTTTATCAACATTGTTGATTTTTAATTTATTTCTTGTGCAGAAACCTACTTTCTTTAAAAAAAAAAAAAACACAATGGTGGGAGGGGAGGTAGATTGCTTTTCTGAAGCTTTAGGGTGGTTTTGTGGTCTTCCTGTTACATCTACCCTTGTTTTACATATATGTGAGTAATTCTTTGTCTCCTTGTTTTCCTCTACTGAGAAAGTAGTGTTGCTTAGCTGCAGATCGATAGAATAATTGATACAAAAAGATTGGAAGTCAGATGTAGTGACACACACCTGTAATTCTGTGTGCTTGGGAGGCAGAGTCAGGAAGACAACCGTGAGATCAAGGCTTGCCAAGGGACACATGGTGAGTAGCGGACCAGCCAGGGCTGCACAGTGAGAGCCTGTCTTGTAGACAAACAAAAACTGATTGAGAAATAGGTTTCTTATTTTTTATACTCCTTAGTAGGCAGAAGCAATTTAAAATGTGTAAAATATAAATAATTAACACTTAGATTTACTTGGCATACAATTATTACTGCATGAATATCACAATATATTGATATTTAGAAGAAGTTAAATTTCACTTGGTGCTGGATTAATAGGAATTTTTTTTGTAACCAGTAGCTTTTGACGCAAATCTTGAAGTAAGGGTAGGAGATAGGTGACTCCTATCTCCTAGGAGGTACGATTCTTGGGAAAAAAAATAGCAGTCTTTTGTAATTCTTGTTGGAGAAATACTTTATTGAGTAACACATTCTACCTACTGGAATGTTGATGGGTATATAGTACAGTCGTTTGCAAGTTTAAACTTTTATTTAGTACCTGTAGTTCATACAGAAACAACAAAAGACATATCATGGTATTTATCGTTATTAAAAATGTGATGACACATGCCTTTAATCTGAACACTTGGGAGGCAGGCCTGCTCTAAGTGTGAGCTCTAGGTTGGAGGCTCACAGCAGCGTTAGGTGGGTTGAGAGCCACTGGTCCAGGTGAAGTATTTTCTGCCTCCTTCCTGTGTGTTAGAGCTCATGAGAGGTGACAGGGTTGCTGCTCATGAGAGGTGACAGGGAAGAAGGATGGTAACGGGAATATTGACATGGTCTGGTTTACTCTTGTCTTCTCCTTTGCCAGAGGTGATCAGATTTTGAGCCTAGATGCGTAGGATTTGAAGTTAGTAGAGATAAAGCATAGGAAAGCCCATTTTGGTTATTTGAATATTTGGCGCCACATACAAGTGTGTGTAGGGATTTAAGCAGACTCTAACGCAGTGGTTCCCAGCCATCTCAAGGCTGCAACCTTTAACGTGACCCCCAAGCATAAAACTGTTTTCATTGCTACTTCCTAACTGTAATTTTGCTACTGTGATATAAATATATGATATGCAGAATATTTTCTATACAACCCCAAAGGGGTCACAGCCCACAGGTTGAGAACCACTGCTCTAGAGTAATGGGGTTGGAATTTTCAAGAGAGATTAGAATCCAGGTTTTTAAAAAAAAAGTCTGGGGCTGGAGAGATGGCTCAGTGGTTAAGAGCACTGATTGCTCTTCCAAAGGTCCTGAGTTCAAATCCCAGCAACCATATGGTGGCTTATAACCATCTGTAATGAGACATGATGCCATCTTCTGGTGTGTCTGAAGACAACTACAGTGTACTTACATATAATAATAAATAAATCTTCAAAAAAAAAGTCTGGAAGCTCATGTGGAAATAATGTATATTGCCAATGGAGAGAGAAACACCTGAGAAAAATTCAGTTAAATTTTAGTTGTCAAAGTCCCCATCAGAAACACCTGTTCCTCTGAATCTGTTGTCTGAAGAGCAGACAACAGGTCCTGAAGTCCTCACAGTCTCTTACTGTCGGGTACTGCTAGATGGCAGGATAGCCAGCAGCACAGGCAGGCCAGGCGAGGGCTGAAGCAGTGATAGGCCTGGCCTAGAGTTAGCAAGTCAGCAGGCGTGGTTCTCCTCATTTTTATCCTTCACATCAGATCTATAAAGTAATTTTTTTTCTCTTAACATCTGGTGTGTACAGGACAATTCAAGAATTACATCTCTTGTGGTTTCTCTGTTAAGATCTTTTTACCATGTTCAGAAGAAAATTGAAAGAGTTTGGAACCTACTCCTGATCTTATGATATAGTACAAATGTTTAATATTTTATTGCACAAATATTAGAAGAGACTAAATATTTTTAAATGTGTAGGTGCCCATGGAGGCCACAGGCATCCGATTCCTGGAGCTGAAGTTACAGACACTTGTGAGCCATGTGATATATATATGGGAACTAGGAGCCAAACTCAGGTCCTGTGGAAGAGCAGCAAGTGATAACCACTGAGCCATCTCTCCAGTCCCGCCACTTTGAATATTCTCCTAGCTTGGAGTGTTAACTGGTGATCTTACCCAGAAATGCAAAAGAAGGCATCACTAGCTGTCAGTGTGTAAATCTTTTTTTTTTTTTTTTTTTTTTTTTTTTTTTTGGTATTTTGAGACAGGGTTTCTCTGTATAGTCCTGGCTGTTCTGGAACTCACTCTGTAGACCAGGCTGGCCTCGAACTCTGAAATCCGCCTGCCTCTGCCTCCCAAGTGCTGGGATTACAGGCATGCGCCACCACGCCCGGCTTCAGTGTGTAAATCTTAAGAGTTATGTTTCCTGGTAGTTTTGTCCAGTTTTTAGATGTGATCGCCCCATACTACTATTCCTCAAGTAGCCCATTGTATGAGAGGTGGTAACAGGATTATAAGCTCCTTAGTTTCCAGAAGCCTTGTCAACAGTGGACATTTAAGCAAGCATCAACACCAAATGCATTGCAGCCTCTTTCTACTTGGTTACTTAGGGTAACATTCTAGAATAACAGTGACACTGGATTCACCTAGCAAGTATCTAATTATGTGTACATGTTACTGTAGCTAGTTTTATGTCAACTTGACACAAACTGGAGACATCTAGGAAGTGGGAACCTCTATTGAGACAATGCTCCCATCAGATTGGCCAGTGGCAAGCCTGTGGTGTACTTTGTATATTGATGATTGATGAAGAAAGGCCCATATCACTGGGTCAGAGGGCATTGAATCCTCTGGAATTAGAGTTACAGCTGATTTTGAGCCACCAAAATTGGGAGTTAAACCCGGGTCTTCTGGAAGAGTAGCCAGTACTCTTAACTGCTGGGCCATAACTTTTTACATATCTTATTATTTTATGTGTATGCATGCATGCCTGCACATATTAAAGTGCATTATTTGTGTACAGTGCCTGCAGAAGCCAGAAGAGGGCCTTGGACTCCCTGGAACTGAAATTACTGACAGTTAGGAGCCACTATATGGGTGCTGGGAAATCAACCCGTGTCTTCTGTAAGAAAAGGAAATACTCTTAACCACTTAGCCATTTCTCCAGCCCCTAGACTTTATCATGCTATTGTGTTTCCCAACCTTTTAGCCTGAATCTCTTTTCTTTTTCTTCTTCTTCTTTTTTTAATTTATTCATTTTATATATGTGAGTACATTGTTGCTATCTTCAGACACACCAGAAGAAGGAGTCAGATCTCATTACAGATGGTTATGAGCCACCGTGTGGTTGTTGGGAATTGAACTCAGGACCTTTGGAAGAGCAGTCAGTGATCTTAACCACTGAGTCATTTCTCCAGCCCCTGAATCTCTTTTCTTAAATACATTTTCTGGTATATAAGTATAGGAATTTAAAATTTGAGTATGTAATGTTTTTGTTTGAGACTACTTCTAACAGTGTATTTATTCAACAGTTTCAGGTGTCAGACAAAAATAAAGGCAATACTTTTTCCTTGTAATCGGTTAAATAAAACATTTTTTTTTCTTTTGGGGAGAGGCCTTGTGTGTCATTGTACTGGTGTGGAGATCAGAGACAACTTGGTGGCGCTAGTTCCCTCCCACCTTTGTGTGGCTTCCTATGATGCAAGCTGATGTGCTAGGGCCTTTCCCCTCTGAGCCATCTAACTGCCCTCTGCCCTACCCCGGCCTTGGAGATAGGGCCTCAGCCTAGGCAACCCTTGAACTTACTATGTCGCTGACAATGACCTTAAACTTTTTTTTCTCCCTCTTATTGAAAATAGATTGTTTTTCTCCTATAATAAGCATCCTGATTGGAGTTTCCCATCTCATCCAGGTCTACTCCCTACTTGTTGTCTCTCATTAGAAAACAAACTGGTTTCTAAGGGATAATAATAAAATATAATAAGATAAAACAAAAACCAATACATTGGAATTGGACAAAACAGAAGGAAATAAGAGAAGGCACAAGAAACAGAGACTCACTCATTCACACACTCAGGGACTCCATAAGAACACTAGACTGGACTCCACACTGTATATGCAGAGGATCTACTACAGGCTGGTGGCGGCTCCGTGCATACCGCCTCAGTCTCTGTGAGTTCGTGGGAGCGTTGCTCATGCTGATTTAGAAGGCCTTGTTTTCTTGGTGTCATCTATCCCTTCTGGCTCTTACCCTCTTCTATGGTCTTCCCTGAGCGGGAGGTGGGGGGGTATGGAGATATCCCTTTTAGGGCTGAGTATACCAAGGTCTTTGATTAGCTTCATAATGTCTGGCTGAGGGTCTCTGTATTTGATCCAGTCTGCTTCAAGAGGGAGTTTCTGTGATGATGATTGAGCAAGGCACTGATCTCTGAGTATTTGTCTCTCTAGGTCTAGAATACCCTGGCTGTCCTGGAACTCACTCTGTAGACCAGGCTGGCCTAGAACTCAGAAATCCACCTGTCTCTGCCTCCCAGAGTGCTGGGATTACAGGCGTGCGCCACCACCGCCCGGCTGAATTCTTCTTTTTAAAGGCTGAGTCATGCTCTTGTGTAAATATACAATATTTTCTTTATTCACTCTTCTGTTGAGGGGCATCTGGATTCCAATTTCTAGCCCTTATGTATAGAGAGCCCCAGTGAACATGGCTGAGCAAGTGTCTCTGCTAGGACGAGGCATACTTTGGGTATATGTCCAAGAACCATGTAGCTGTAACTTGAGGTAGATCAGTTTCCATCTTCCTGGGGAATCGAGTTACCTATTTTTATAGTGGCTCTACAGGTTTTCACTCCTACCAGCAATGGATGAGTCTAATTTGCTCTGTCTATTCTAACTGAAGTTTTTTGTCTGTGCTGGAATGTGTGGCCCCTTAGAGTTTGTAGAAATCTTTCTAGTTTCTTCTAGCTTTTAACGTCTCCATTGAGAAGTCGTATTCTAATGGGTCTGCCTTTATATGGTACTGGGCCTTTTTCTCTTGCAGCTTTTAATATTCTTTTTGTTGTTGGTGTTCTGTATACATTAAGTGCTTTGGTTATTGCATGTTGAGGAAGTAGTCTAATAATGATGTCATCCTCTTTCCTACCTGACTTTATTCTGGGAGCTCTTTCCTTTCCTCTCTATCTTTTTTCCCTCTTATCTGGTGTTAGGGGATTAAAAGGGTGGAAGAAGGGGTGGAGAGGGTGGAAGAAAGGAGAGAGTTGTATGGTTGCTGGACTCTAGTGGAGGCATATTGTCCTGCTTGTTATTGATCATGTTTTTATACTAGCATCTAGGGTTTAGGAAGATTGTAATTCTAGGTGCTAATACCTGGTCTTGTTTTTGTTTGATGTTTTGTTCCTTGGTTTTTGTTGCTTTTTCTTGTTCTTAGGAGAATGTAATGGCTGTGTGTTGCCTGGTAGGGAATTCTTCTGAGATCCTGGTGTGTGTCCACTGGAGGTTCCAGTAAAATGTGTTTGTGAGTGTGGTGGTTTGAATTAAAATGCGCCCCTCCCCACTCATAGGGCATGCATTATTGGAGGTGTGTCCTTATTGGAGTAGGTGTGGCCTTGTCGGAGGAAGTATGTCCCAGGAAGTGGGATTTGAGGTTTCAGAAGTTCAAGCCAGGCACAGGGTCGCTTCCTTTTCCTGTGCCTACTGATCTAGATATAGAGCTCCCAGCTACCTCTCCAACACAGTCTGTCTGCATGCTGCAGTGCTTGCCACCACGACAAGAATGGACTAAACCTCTGAACCTGTAAGCCAGCCTCAATGAAATGTTTTCCTTTATAAGAGTTGCTCTGATCACATTGTCTGTTTGCAGCAGTATAAAACCCCTAGGTATTGGCAGCTTACACTTGGGAATGTGGATGGGCTAGGAGGGAGTGTTAAGGGGCCACATGAGGGGGGAAAGTAGGGTGTACCACTAGGAACTACTTAATCCCCTGGAAATAGGGGCAGTAAGGAAA